>NC_034595.1:105329641-105448873 GCF_900095145.1 Mus pahari | reverse complement strand
AGAGAAAGAGAGAGAGAGAGAGAGAGAGCCTAGAAAGTAAACTCCACAAGAACTGTTCCTAAGACCCTTGATCCTGGGGTCTCATCATTTGGTTTAGGATCAGCATGTCTTCTTCTCTCGAAGCCCAGAGTGGAGAACACACTCCAGCCACACAGTGCCTCCCTTCAAGGCCTTGGGGAAATTGTAAGAGCCAAGATGCGGGGCTAGGAAGTCACTGGGCCTAGATAAGAATTCTGGTGACACTCCTTGAAGCCACCACCTTGGGCAGGTCCTGGTCTCTCTGTGTCTGTCTCCTGAACTGCAAGATGGGATGCTAATGGCTGTGCTCCCAGGCTGTGCTCCCAGGCTGTGCTCCCAGGCTGGCAGTGGGGAATAAGGGTATGTCACTATAGCACCTGGGCAGGGAAGGTCACTCGAAAACAGGAAAAGCATCAGAGACGCTGCTGCTGCCTGTGCTGCCACCACACTGCCCCATCACTGCCACCAGGGCTTGGGGGCTCTCCTGCTTGCTTTGTCAAGACCTTAAGGGCGGTGCAGGGAACGGCCAGGCACCCACTACCACACTGTCACCTCCCCCAGCTCGGGGCCTTCTCCTGGGCTGCTGTGTCCGTGGGCCGTGCTCGGGTCAGCGGCGAGCTAACGCCTTTGTCAGGGTGATTAATAGTGGTGGGGACTGCTGTTAATTCACTGCCTAATGACCGCGGCCGGCGCGCTCCGAGTAATCGGGTGATGTATGTGGAGAGCGCGCACCTCGTGGCAGAGGTGAAAATCATTTCGACAAGTCAAATATTGTCACAGGGAACAAATGGCTCTCCCTGTTAATAAAAATTAATGAATTTTTTTCCTTTCTCTTTCCTTCTCCTCTTCCCCCCCCCCCCACTGGCTTGCTAAATGAAGCCGCAGAGTGGCAGAGCAGAGAAGAACCAGGAGGAGTTAAGCACTTTATTTGATGGTTAAAACTAGAAATGTCTTTATTAGACAGAATGGGCCAGAGGGCCAGGCGGCCATCCACCTGCAGCCCTCTGGAAAGGGAATGGAGGAGGAGGAAGCAGCTTGGGGGTAGGCAGTAGAGGGTACTGCCCCCAGTCCCAGAGGGAGGAAGCTCTGGTCTGTGGGGGAGGGGAGCTCTCAGGCAGATCCTTCATCCCAGCAAATACCGGACTTTGTCCCACCCTGTGGACAGCATTTGGAGGGAGAACAG
The DNA here is from genome assembly GCF_900095145.1 of Mus pahari. NCBI lineage: Eukaryota > Metazoa > Chordata > Mammalia > Rodentia > Muridae > Mus > Mus pahari. The sequence goes on along the minus strand of NC_034595.1, from coordinate 105,447,672 downwards.
AAAAACAAACAAACAAACAAACAAAAACAAAAAATGAAAGCGTGTGCCCCTTGGGAAATGTAGTTCCCCCCCCCCCCAACTATCTGCCTGGGCCCTGGGAGCCAGGTCACAAGGTGGCACTGTGTTCCCACGAAGCATCTTGGTGGCCCCCTGCCCCAGCCCTGGTGTCAGAGAGGCTCAGCATCCTAGCTCCTTCCCCCTGGTTTGGGGGGAGGCCAGGACAGGGCACAGAGCCAGTGGCCATAACGCCCAGAAGAGGCGGGGTCTAGGAGTGTACAAGAAGGACCCTGAAGACCCAGATCCAATGCAGACAACAGCCGCCCCAGCCGCTCCCCCTCCTCCCCCTATCAAGGCTGAGGGCCAGTGAACGTGCCCCTTCCTGATGCTGACCCCACTTCACCAAGCATTCACAGCCATTTGAGGACCTGGGGCTTGCCCTGTCTGTAGCCAAGGCCACAGAGGAAAAGGCTCAGAAACCGGCACCTTTCATCCTCTGCCTCATGCCTCATGGTGCCAATCACGCAGGACCACTAATCTTCCCACTGTCCCCCTAACAAGAGAGCCTGCTGGGCTCACCCTACCCCTAAGAGCAGCTTGGGAAATGACAAGCCTGTCCCAGTACCTGTGTTCCCAGAAGCCAGCCTTCCAGGCAGAGGGCAGCCCCCCCAACCCCCACCCCTGGCATGCCACCTCACCCCTGTTTTCTTGAGGCATATGGGTTTACTTGCGACCTTACTTTGGCCTGTGAATGGCAGCCACAGGCTGGCTGGTAGGAGCTACAGAGATAAATGCGGCTATAAATAGTTTGGTGACAGTTGTCATAGCGTTTGCTCAGCATTTAACCCCTTGCTCCTCCACCATGCTGCTGAGGGCAGAGAGGCAGGGAAACAGAGCAGAAAGCAGGCACCAGGAGAGCATGTTCAGCTCGCCCTGGCAAAGCGCAGCGCAGCACCCCATGGCCCGGAGCCTTCTCTGGGACCCTGCAGCAGGCAGATGTGGACTCTGGGAAAGGCGGAATTTCTGTACTCCATCTTGCAAGCATTCCATCACGGTTTCTGGGTCTGTAGACAGGGATGTATGAAGAACTTGGTTTCCCAAGCCTGACCATGCTGAGTCCTCTCCTGTAGGCCCCTTTAGACTGAGTAGGCCCAGGTCCCTCCTGGGCTCTGGTTGACTCTATTAAGAAAGTCCTAGCCGGGCGTGGTGGCACACACCTTTAATCCCAGCACTCGGGAGGCAGAGGCAGGCGGATTTCTGAGTTCAAGGCCAGCCTGGTCTCTAAAGTGAGTTCCAGGACAGCCAGGACTATACAGAAAAACCCTGTCTCAAAAAACCAAACAACAAAAAGAAAGAAAGAAAAAGAAAAAGAAAGAAAGTCCTAAAGAACTCTGAAATGCCTGAACAAGCCTAGCTAAGTACTCAGGAGAGGCTGAGGTGAATGAAGCTTTCCCTGAGTCGTGAAGGTCTAGGAATCCTCCATGCACTAACCACAGCTAGGAGAGCCGAGCTTGGGTTTCTGACCTGGGGCCACTGTGCACCAGGACGGGATGCCCACTGTGTAAGCCACTCATACTAGGTAGCCACATGGACAAATTGTAGGAACTGCCTAGCTAACTGTGGGAGAGGAGAATCAGCTGAGGGTGGGGTGGTGAGGTGGGCATCTTCTCCTCACCTCCACGTTTCAGGAGAGCAACAGCTGTTGGCCGGAAGCAGGCTTCACTCTGGGGGAAGAGCCTGTTAAACCAAGCGTCCAGAGACACACCCGTCCGTGTTCACCCTTGCGTTATTCACACCAGCCAGGGGGTGGAAGCCACTGTGTCTGTGGAGTCAAGCACGGTCTACTCACATGGTGGTGGGGCACCACTCAGACCCAGAAAGGAAGTTAGTTACAATGCACCCTGCCACACGGGAGGGACCTTGAGGACAAGGTGCTCGGTGAGATAAGCCGATCTGCCAAGGCCAAGTCCTGTTCCAGTCGGCTTATGACTGGCCCCTGGAGGAGTCTGCTTCATAAAGATGGATGGCAAAATGGCGGCCGCTCAGACCTGAAGAGGAAACGGGGGGGGGGGGGTGGTTCGTATTTAACAGACACAGAGTTTCAAATCCAGCATGGGAAGTGTTCAAGAGAAGGGCCCGCGTGAGTGCATTGTGCTTCCCGATGTGGGCGCTTAATGTCACTGATCTGTCGCTAGAAACGGCTAAGATTTTATGTGATGTGTACTCTGCCACCAGTCAATTTAAAATATTTTTCTTCGCTGCTGGGTGTAGAAATCAGGGCCTTGCCCACGTCAGGCTGGGTCTGGGCCACCGAGCCCTGCTTCATCCTCACTCCAGTTGTTTCTAAAGACTGGGTTGGAGGTTCCAGAGCTGGTATCTGTAACCAACCCTCCCACCCTGAAATTCGAGGTGACAGCATGTTGACCGTTCAGGAGGCAAAGGGTTAAGGAGGGCACCCGCTCAGCCCGCCAACTCAGACTGGGCTCAGCAGGGCCAGGGAGCCTTGCTGTGATTTAGAAGAAAAAACACTAAGATTTGAGCGATCCGTGGGCTACCTCTCTGCCCCCGGGGCTCGGGGAAGTGGTATATTAACGAAGGAATAAAGAGAGGAAGAAAAAGGCCAAATCACATCTCTCTGAAACAAAGAGGCTTTTTACCAGGAACAAGCCTTGATAAAAATTACAGAGGCATCATGGCCATTCAGTGCCTGCCTGCCCCGGGCGATGGAGGCGGCCAGGAAATGGAAGATGCGGGGTTTGGCGCAGAGCTCAGTGTCCCCAGAGCATTGCAGGACAAATAATCATCTTGGAATAATGCATCAGGCCTTAAGTGGGGCCAGGTGGCCAGGACTGGCCAGCGCCATCCATGGCCCCCAGTAAGGGCTGGATTCAGGTTGCTGGCCCTGGGCTTCTGGACCCGGGTGGGCTGTGTGCTGGTCCTGGGCTGTGCAGGAGTGGGGGTGGGGCAGGGTGGGTCTGGCTGTTTACCATGTCCCTTCTTTGGATAGATTTGGTTATCTTTGAGCCCAACGGCATGTGATTTCTTTGAGGTAGGCTGGGGTTTGTCTGAGCAGGTGGCTCAGACACTAGGGGGAGTGGCCACAGGGCAGCCTAGGTTAACATGGGCTGCTTGGGCTCAGCCATTGGCTTCTAGACTTGACTCCTCATCCCCAACTTGTGGCCTCATTGTCTGTGAAATGGGTTGAATAGTAAAGGACAGAAACCACTCAAGGCTGCGGGAAGGGGTTGCCAGCATGGCTTTTGGAACCAGTGACACAAACTGTCATCACCTGGGTGATATAAGCTGGATATCTGTAGTTCAGGTGTGGCAGGGTTATATTCCTCCGGAGACTCACCCTGGGTTACAGTCCAGTCTAATGTCTCATCATACACCCATACACTTACAGATTAATTATTTTTAAGTAAAGCCCCATTCTGAGGTATTTGAACTTGACCCGAACAAGCCAGCCATTAATAAGGGTGGCAGAGATCCACCTCAAGGCTAGTGTAGACCCCTACCAGGGACAGGCCTGGGACTGCCTTGTTCTTCATCTGTAAAGAGGAGACAGCTCTGTGGGTGGTGTCCTTGCTTCCCTTTGTAATTATGACAGAGACTAAGGAGTGAAAGGCCAGGTTGTGTGGGTGACTTCAGCCAGAACAGAGAAACCAAGTGGGCAGCCCAAGCTCCTTGCCAGGTCATCTCCATACACCCTCTCTTTGGAGAAATGGCTCAGAGAGGCCCGTGCCACATTCAGGTCAGCTCTGGCTAACCACCAAGCCACCCAGGCTCCCCCAAGCTCTAATGGCAATTTGGTTGCATCAGCTTTGCAGCTGGGGCCATCCCTGCGGACAGGGTTGAGAATGTAAACGGCGATTGATTATTATTAACATTTAGCATGTTTGCAGAGCCATCATTCCTTGGCTCTATTAATCTGCTGTGTTAACAGCTGCTGGGATTGGCCCTGGCTCTGGAAGAATGCTGACAGGCTGCTTGCTGCAGATGAGGCAGGACCCTGTCAGGAGACGGCTGCACAACCTCTTACCAGGACGTTTTTTGAGAGTTTGAGTCCTTGGGCTTGGGACAATCAGTGCAGTATCAGGTGTTTCAAAACACAGGGCACAAGCATGTGGGAGCCCATTGACTCCTGGACATCCCTTCCTAACAACCCATTTTGGGAGTGAGTCTTTGGGAAACTCCTCTGGCATCCCAGAGCCCTCTGGAAGAAGCATCTGTGTCTGGTTTGTCTGTCACAGTGGCTGTGCAGAAATTGCAGAACCCTTCCCCATTAGGTTTAAGGACCTCTCACTGTCCCCTGAGAATAACGTCCCTCAGCGGCTCCTGCAGACCTGGAGACCAAGCGGGGTCTGCCCTTTTCCTTCAACTTAAGCAGAGCTCACAGCTCCTGGGATGCGTAGCTTTGCTGGGTTGCCTGAAGGACTCATTCACAGCCCTCCTCCTCACTTGTCTCTGAGAAGGAAGGGGAGACAAAAGTTAGAGGCCAAACTCTGCCTTTTTTCCAGGTGGGAGGCAGCGTCTCAGAGCCAGGCAAGCCTTTGGTTGAGACCCATAATTCACATGCGTAGCCCTGGCATGCTGAACCAGGCAGGCTACCCCACACAAGTGGAAAGAGGGTCAAAGGGCTGGTTTTGAAGGGACACCGTAAAGCAAACAAATAAAAACCTCTGGTTCACTTTCAAGAGGAGGGGGCTGTGTGTGTGTGTGGGGGGGATATATCTTTCTAGTTTAACTAATCAGTGGAGGAGAATGCTAGTTTAACCAACCAGAGTGGAGGAGTGTGTTAGTTTAGCCAATCAGAGTGGAGGAGAATGCTAGTTTAACCAATCAGAGTGGAGGAGAATGCTCATTTAACCAATCAGAGTGGAGGAGAATGGGAGCGGACCTGTGTCCGTGAACTTCCATTCTGCGGAAGGAAAGGCGAGGTCCTGACATTCAGCGTCCTCACTAGGAACTTTCTCCATCAGCTAAATGTGGTAGCTCACACCTGTAATCCCTGCACTTAGAGACAGAGACAGGAAGACAGTGACTTCCAGGACAGTGTGGGCTACAGAGTAAGTTCAAGGCCAGATGGGGATACATAGTGAGTCCTCGCCTCAAAGTCAAAACCAAAACAAACAAAATGACTTGCCTCAGGAATCTCCCCCACCCCCTATCCATTCATCGGTAGATTCATTGACACTCTGTCTGATCCGCCCATTCATTCATATGTATGCCTGCCCATTCACCACCTACATATCCATTCATAAATCTATCCACTCAAGCCTATTTACTTTTTTAACCGTCTATCCGTCTATCAGTCATCATCCACTAACCTTACCCATCCATTCCCTCATCTTCCTACCCAGCTACTCATCCATATACTTATCCATCCATCTATCCAACCACCCACCATCAATAAACCAAACCATTCATTTAGCCATCTACTACCCACTTCATCTGAATATCTAACCTTCCACCCACCTATCCATCTACCCACCCATCCACCCATCCATCCATCTTCCCACCACCCATCCATCCACCCACCCACTCATCCATCCATCCATCCATCCACTCACCCATACATCTAACATTCACCTACCCCCTCATCCACCCACCCATCTACCCATTCATCTATCCACCCATCCACTCATCCACTCACCCAGCCATCTAGCATTCATCAAGCACCCACCCTCATCCACCCACCCACACCCATACACTCATTCATTCACCTATCTGCTCATCTCCACCTATCCATTCATTTACCCACACATTCATTCATCCAGTCTGTCCCCATGGTAAGGCCTTCAGTAAATGCCTCTTGGGAATAGCTTGTCACTGTGGATGTGGATAAAGTGGGCTACCTTAGAATGAGTACTGTGTAGTTCCTCAGCTAGCTACATCTAAACATGGGGCTGTAAGTATACCACCACTCTCTAGGCTTCATGTCATTGATGTAACAGTGCTGTCTGTCTTGTGGACTCTGGGAGAATTAGATAAAGTGCAGTAAACAGCCACCTATGCCATGGACTCAATTAGTAAGTGACTCTCCAGATAGCCTAAATTAAAGCTAGCAGTATCCAGCAGGCCTGACAGGAACAGACAGAACCAGGGAGAGACAGCATATCGTAAGACTCCCTTGGGTCATCTCAACAACCTCCAGAGTTTGATGCCATGTGGCCAGCTGGGGACTGTTTCCTCAAAGCCTTAATGACAGAGTCTTGTCCATCCTGAAGTATGTCCTCACTTCTGTGGCCACGTATATTCCATAAGTCAAGCTGAATTGATCAGTAGGTGTTAAATTCTACTTAAGCTAACTGAGATACCTTTGGGGTGGGGTACCCTGTGACTGGTCACGCAATTTAATTCAAGAACAAGCATGCCAGGAGTCCTTGAGGCTGGCTTTCAGGATGACAGCTTCAGATTGTTGCTGCCTTGCCAAGTGGCTGCTCCTCTGCAAGACATGGTGCTTGTGGCACCTGGCCACCACCATATTCCCTTAAAAAAAAAAAAAAAAAAAAAAAACAAGGCATAGCCAGGGTTGGGTTTTACTGAAACCATTGCTCATCATTCTGTGGAAAGGTGTGTGAATCTTCTCCCCGCCCACATGGTTGAGGGGCCAATAAGTGAGGAGGCTTGGGTGGTTTCTGAGACAGTTGGGGTGTACCTTGTTTCAGGCAGGCTTTCTCTTCTTCAGAGCATGGGATGACCTTTCCTTTGTTCTCAGGTCAGTTCTGGGTAATTCTGAGTAGACTCCTTTTGACCCTTCAAATCTGTACTGGGCCTCTGAACCCCAGGAAGCTTGGAAAAGATCCTTCAGACTTGGGTCTGAGGTTCTTTTGCCAAACAGGGTGAAGAGCTACCAGAAGCCTCGCGGCTTTCTGACAAGTGCGGCTGTAACTCCCACGGGGAAAGAACGTGCACTGGTCAATGGTGCACATTACTCCTGACCGTGCCTTATGTGTCTGGGTCAGGCAGCTTGTGCGGAGCTAGCCCTGCGCTTAGAACGATGGGCTCCTGGGGAGAGATGGGGTGGCCCAGAGCTGCTAGGAAGCCAACAGGCTAGCTGGGTCTGACCAACCACGCACCCCTCTGTGAACTCAGAGTGTGTGGTCTGACCTCAGCTGTACAGTAGAAATGTCGGAGCTCCAAAGAGCTGGCCACTGTCACATGAGCTGCTCAAGTCCCCTGAGAATGACCGTGAGGGCAGTGCCCTCCATGCCCCACAGCAGTGGGCAGAGTCTGGGACAGGGACTCCTGAGGGCCTCCATTCTGTGAAGTCTATCAGGAACTCTTTCTTTCTGGGACCCCTGGCCCCCGAGGGTGGTTATGATGGCTGTGGAGTGTTAAGTGGGGCTGCGGCCAGCCTGCATGACCTCACCAGGAAAGGCTGTCCCTTTCCACATCCGTGAGCAGAACAGGCCTGTGCCGCCCACCCAAGTACCCTTCTGGAACTGCTTGTGCATGCAAGGGTCTTGCCCCTCCCTTCTTCTCTCTCCCTTTTGGGAAAGACAGTAGTGGCCATTCAGAGTCACCATCCAATCAGATGAGGACAGTGGGTTGCTGACCCTCTGGCTTCAGGAAAGTGGCCAGAGGAATTGTCATAGAGTAGAGACAGGGCAAATTGCTGGGTGCCCCTCAGTCCTCACTCCATCTGGTCTGTAGGACTCATCTCAAGGCACCATCCCTCTTTAGCTGCTTCTGTTTCTAAACTTACAGGATGCAGGCGAACGTGACTGAGCAAAAAAAAGAAAACCCTGAGTTTTCAGTTTGTACCAGAGGTCTTTCACTGTTCAATCTGTGCTTCTGAATAGGCTCAGGGATTTCTTCTTCAGGTGTGTGTGTGTGTGTGTGTGTGTGTGTGTGTGTGTGTGTATCTGTGTGTGCATCTGTGTGTGCACACCTGAGTATATGTATATGTACTCCTGTGTGTGTATGTGCATGTACTCCTGTGTGCATATGTGTGCACACGTTTGCACACCTGTGTGTTTATGTGCATGTGTGTGTGTGCCTGAGTGCATGTATCTGTGTGTTTCTCTCTGTGCCTGTGTGTATATATGAGTGTCTTGCTGTCTCTCTGTGTCTTGTGTGTGTGTGCCTGTGTGTGTATCTGTGTGTGTTTCTCTCTGCATGTGTGTGTTTGTATGTGTATGAGTGTCTCTCTGTGTCTTGTGGACATTATGGGAGGGAGCATGGCAGTGGGGAATTAGACATGGTTCTAGAGCAGTAGCTGAGAGCTTACATCCTGATCTGGAAGTTGGAAGCAGAGAGCCAGAGACTGGGCCTGGCATGGGCTTTTAAAGACCCAAAGCCCATTCCCCCAGTGACATACCTCCTCCCTAGTCTTTCCCAAAACAGTTCCACAAGCTCTAGACCAAGCATTCAAATATATGAGCCAATGGGGGGCTATTCTCATCCAAACCACCACACACACATATCTACTCGCAGAGCTATGCACTCTGTCTTTCTACCCCATCTTGCTTGGTCTGATTTCCTTAGAGAGAAGGAAGATTATGGGCTGATCTGGTATTGCTGTTTCCTGGTTCTGAGCAATGAGTCAGTTGCCACGGGAACCTAGAAGGAACCAGGGGCCAGAACCCAGGCTGCTGCTTACCCATACCCATTTTTGAAAATCATTCTTGCTGTTTAGACCCTCCTGGTTCCAACAGTTTCTTTTGCACGTGTGTGGGAAAAAATTAGTGGAAATGTATGGTGGTGCAGGGCTCTTAGCCTGTGGCTTTCCATCTTCCCTCTACAATATGGCCTTGAGTATTTCTAAAACCAAGAACATCGAGGTTGCTTCCGCCAACCTTAGAGTTCTTCCAGGGCACCTCATTCCATCCTTGAGCACAGGTTATTGATGTAGACAACTCACAAGGACTCATTCTTAACACGTGCCATGTATACTGATCTGCTCCCCAGGTGTCTCCATCACATCCATCACAGTCAAGATGCAGATCACGATATGGCCACCTTGTCCTGACCCAAACACTCCGCATGTCCAATAAGTATTGTTGCACCTGCTCAGGACCTGTCCTGGATACCCCAGATCTGAGGTCGTGTCCTCCTCTCTAGACAGCTCTGTCCTCCAGTCCTGATTCCCCTCTCTGCTTCCTTCATTTCCAGGAGATACCTGCTTTGTCATTGCTGAGCTAAGCAAACACCTGGCCTGACTTCTTCACTCTTGAGGGTAGACTTAACAGTGTCAGCATGGTGTCTTCCTCTCTGGGCACAGCTGGCATGGGCTTGTGACCTTAGGCCATGGTTTGGGGGTGCAGAATGAAGTCAGAGTATTCCTGTAGCCATTTGGAAGCATCCTGAGATAACAATGAGTTGAAGAGACTGGGCTGATCTCCCTGAGGGAAGTGCCAACGAAGCCTGTAGTTGCCTGTAGGGGAGGTCTTACCTCCCAGCAGTAAGGATCACCCACAGCACCATCCAGGCCCTAGCAGGGTACCCCAGGGACCTCTCAGAGCCTCCACCTACCACCTAATGCAAGCTGAGCATGTGGCTAGAGGCTTCTGGCATCCCTCCATGTCCCCCTTTTCCTTCAGGACCCTCCAGGCAGAAGGCAGTAAACTTGTAGAGGGCTGATCCGTGTAGGCTGCAAGGGTCTGTGTCTGGGGTTCCCCACCATTACCTGTGCTCACATATATACATGCTCACACAAAGATCTCATGTGCCCACACACACTCTGCCCTGACACACACACACACACACACACACACACACACACACTCTGCCCTGATTGCCTGATTGATGAGCAGAAGCACTTCCGCTGCCCTGTGTGACTTTCACACTGCCTGCTCCAAGCCTTCAAGCAAGATGACTTCTCCTTTAAACTCGACCTCACAATAAAGCAAGAACTGTAGCAAAAGATCCATGGACTGAGAAAATTCCTTAGGCTCTCTCTGGCCACTGATTACGGTTTAAATCTGCGTGTTGGTGGCAGGACAGCCAGTGATCACCCTTTACAGATGTTACTGGCATGTCTGATGCAAAGCCCCAGCCTGGGGGATACCATGACAGCCCTCTGCTGCTTGTTGACACTATTGTTTAGCAAACTGTCCCTGAGTTTAGCATGTGAGCACACTGTTTGCTGTCTCTCTGTCTCTGTCTCCATCTGCCTGTCTCTGCTTCTGTCTCTCTGTCTCTGTCTTGTTCTCTGTCTCTACTTTTCTCTGTTTCTGTCTCTTTGTCTCTGTTTCTGTCTCCCTCTGTGTCTGTCCCTCTGTCTTTGTTTCTATCTCTATCTGTCTCTCTGTCTCTGTCTATCTCTCTATCCATTTCTCTGTCTGTGTCTGTCTGTCTGTTTCTGTCCCCCTCCCCCATTTTTCTAGGCCTTGGTTTCCCATCCATGTTTGTTCTTCAGTGGGGAGAATACATGGCTTGTGTTCTCAGTGAGGGGACAGAAAGCCTCCTCATGTGAGGTCAGAAGAGACCCAACCCTAAAACCCTAAAACCCAGTTGGGTGGAATCCAAAGCCGAGTGGAGTGCGAGCTCATGGTGGGCTCCCAGCCAGTGATGCTTCCCTGCTTCTGGGGAGGAGCTGAGGTCTGATCCCCACCGTAGAGTCATGACGGTCATTGGAACATTGGCTGGCATGATACTTAGAGGGACTTGGTGTGGCATTCACTAGGAACAGGCTCATCTGGAGCCCAGGGCATCCAGCAGGTGCTTCTAGGATGAAGAGCAGAGGTAGCCATGGCTTAGAGCCACTTGCCTCCAGGGCCAGCCAACGCTGCTTCCTGTACCCTCCCCTCCATGTTTAACATTTTATGAATGACAGCTCTAGCCAAGAATCCCCAGCCTGAAGCCATTGCAAGGTCCAAACAGAGACTGTAGGCCTCCCAACCAATCAATGACACGTCTCCCAGTCACAATCACAAAGGGCTCATGACCTTGGGCACTGCTCTTCTACCTGGACAAGAACATAGTCTGGAAATGGATCTGCCATTCCAGACCCACTCTGGGAGTATGCCTGTCTACCCTGGGCAGAGGGAAGGGCTGTCACCTCCGAGGACATCTTACCTGGGGCTCATGAGAAAGAAAGGCTGGTCTCTAAGTTGAACATAAGATTCCCCACTTACCCACCCCCCAAACTGAGTGACTCATGCCTAGCTCCTCCAGGACTCCAAAATTCAGAGCAGGAGACTGGTTCTTCAGGGCCTCAGGAAATATGTTCCTCTCTCAAAATGTGCTCTGTGCACACTCATTAGGCCTCCTCGACCCTCAAGTGCCCACCCATGAACCAAGCTCTCCCCCAGCTCAGGGGAGAGGACAACAGAATGGAAAGAAGGAAGCTGTCACTTAACCTCATGACCACCTGGGCACAGGAGGCTGGGCCGGGGCACAGGCCTACCTCTAATCCTCTAATCGGCAGGAAACACTGCCTTCTCTCTAGCTGTTTGCCAGGCCTCCAGTTAGGGCCATTCTTAAGGTTGATGGTTTCTGTGAGTAGGTGAGGGGTTTGAGGAAGTTGAACTCAAACTGAAAAAGAAAGAAAGAAAGAAAGAAAGAAAGAAAGAAAGAAAGAAAGAAAGAAAGAAAGAAAGAAAGAAAGAAAGANGAAGGAAGGAAGAAAGAAAGAAAGAAAGAAAGAAAGAAAGAAAGAAAGAAAGAAAGAAAGAAAGAAAGAAAGAAAGAAAGAAAGAAAAAGAAATAGCCCCAAGGTGGCCATACACCTCACGGGAACATTGCCCTCCTTGGACCCGTCAGAGCTCCCGATGTCCTCTTCTGCTTCCTAGCCACTCTGAAGGTCAGATGGCATCGGCGCCCCGAAAGAGTTAAGGAACAGTTCACGGGGAACATGGGCTTCCAGCACGACTTTGTTTGTGAGCTCTGTGCAGTTATGAGTTCCGAATAATAAGGTGGCTTGTTAATTACCCCCCCTTCTAATTTACCTTTCTGCCTCACACAGGCAATAGGAAGGTTTATGGGGGTGTTCTTTCAAACCTAAACAACACCAGGCTTTGGGCGGAGGGAGCTGTGCTGCCTTCGTGTTGCTGAGTCCCTGAAAGGATCCCACCAGCCAATTAAAAAGGAACCGTTGCCCACTTAAAACATAGTCATTACTTCTGTGAATGCCGCTAAATTAAATAAGTGTTATCGGCATGATTTCTCCCCCCCTCCCCCGAGACGTCAGTTTCTTTTCAAAGGAAACATTTTGTTACTTCCCCAGCCGGTTTGTTTGCAGCCAACGTGGGGAATCTGAAATCGTTTTTTTTTTTTTTTTTTTTTCCCCTCATACTTGAAAAGTTCTTGTCTCCCTGGAGGCTTCTGTTTCACCAGCCAACGTCAAGGAGCAGGGACAGGCATGGGACATGGCTCCTGGGTGACTTCCACAGGTCAACAGACCAGTGGCAGGACAGAATTGACCTGGGAGATTGGGATCAGGGGTCAGCACGCTCAGCTAGGAGCCATTCTGTGAGCCTCCCTCTACCCCTCTGGCTTTCTGAACTGACTAAGGTCAAGTCCTCCGTACAGAAAAAGTGTCCATTCTAAAGCACATAGCTCCGTGGCTCTTAGCACACTTTCCTGCGTTGTGCAACCAACCTCTACCTCTGTCTAATTCTGAAACACTCTCACCACCCGCAGGAGAATGGCTTCTATTAGCCGACACTTTCCGGCCCCTCATAACCTTTACAGATCTGCCTCTTTCGGATGCTTTGAGGAAGCATGGTGTTGGCCTTCCATTTGACAGAACTTTTAAAGTCTTAGCAGGCGAATCGTGATCATTTGTAGTGACAAGACACAGCGGTGTTTCCAACTGTGTACATACTGGAAAAATGAGCGAGCCTTTATGGGAATAGTGATATTTACATTGGGGGATGAGTCAGAGTTTACAGGCTACAGTGTGATGTTTATGGTGTGTATATGGTGTAAGCATCAGGGAATGGCCAAGTCAGGGTGACTGGGATGACACCGCCATGGGGGAGGGGCAGAGAGAGGGAAGACGCTGGTCAGTGGGGACAGAGTTACAGCTAGAGAGGGAAAATGGATGGAGGTATACCAGGATGGTTCATAGTAATGTGCTGTGTATTTCAGAATAGCTACATTACAAGGCCCCAAGTGTTCTGGGCGGTGTGCATGCTTCTGACTTCTGTCTCCATCGCAACAAAGTAGGCTTCTTGCTCCTAGTGGATAGGCCCTGGTGTGGACAGAACATAGTCTGGCCATTTGCTTATTCGTATCTCTGGGGCCTTGAGCTGGTCTAGCCTTCTGGCTCTGCCGAGTCCCTGTTGGTTTCACTGTGTTTGCGGTGCCGTGGAGGTAGATGCCAGGAACTCCCGTTTTCCTTTCTGACTGATCTCTTCCTTGCCCCCTTAGACCTTTCCTGCCCAGTACCATCACAGCCTGCCTGTGCCAAGGTTCCTCTGTTATATTCATCTTGATGTCAGCCTTTGGTTATGATGGCCCTTTGAGAAAAGCCCTCCACCCCACCCCCACAGATAAAGCTGAGGGCCTCTTCCTTTTGCTCAGTCTTGGGACCTGCAGCTCAAGCACCATGTCCACGAACTCAGCTATTCCTGACCTACCTTGAGGTCACCAGGAATGTATAGAAACCCTGTACAGGACCTGACCGGTCCAGTGCAGTGTCTAGCCCAACCTTGCGCTGGGGTGGCCATTTTTAGCAAATCTCACATGAACCCAAATTCTGAATTTTCTCAAAACCATCCCGGTTGACCCACCTCCGAGGCTACAGACAAGCACCGGAGTGATTTCATAGCAAATATTTCACTGTCCCCACGACAGCCTTGACACCTCTGCCTCAGCTTTGCCTCCGCGTCTCCGTAGCGGAGCTGGGCAGCAGCACATCCTCAGGTGGCTGCGGATGAAGTGTCCACCTCTCACACATTTGGAAACAGTGAGCGTGCTGCCTGTAGCACGTTGGTCCCTCGAGGAGCCTGGTGGGATCTCCTCCCTGGGGAGGTGCTGGCACTGCATGCCCGCTACCAGGCTTAGGATGTTGCAGAGGTGGCATCTGCCACGCAAGGGGTAGCAGCTGGACGTCTGCTGGGCCTCTGGTACCCTTTGGTTCTGCAAGGGCCACACCCCTGGGGAGTCCCTGCCGCAGAAGCTGATGCTACCTTATCTCTTTAGGTGACGGTGACGTTGTAAATAATATGTATGAACCTGACCCGGACCTGCTGGCCGGCCAGAGTGCTGAGGAGGAGACCGAGGACGGCATCCTGTCCCCCATCCCCATGGGGCCGCCGTCCCCCTTCCCTACCAGCGAGGACTTCACTCCCAAGGAGGGCTCGCCCTATGAGGCTCCTGTCTACATTCCTGAAGACATTCCAATCCCACCAGACTTCGAGCTGCGAGAGTCCTCCATACCAGGAGCTGGCCTGGGGATCTGGGCCAAGCGGAAGATGGAAATCGGGGAGAGGTTTGGCCCCTACATGGTGACGCCCCGGGCCGCACTGAAGGAGGCTGACTTTGGATGGGAGGTGAGTGTGCCCAGTCTGAGCATGATTGATCGTAGCTATTTATCTTGTGTTCAATCTATTTATAAAGCTGGTGCAACCCCTGCCCCAGGCAGGAGGCTCGGTCTGTTGGAGAGAGAGAGAGAGAGAGAGAGAGAGAGAGAGAGAGAGCGAGAGAGAGCGTTCGAATGTCACATTTCCCAGGGTTATTTTATCCAGCAGCTCGCATGACGTGACTCAGAAAACATTGCAGTCCCCTCGGATGCCCGTCAGCCCCGACGACGGCTGTGGCACCCTCTTCCCGGAAATGTGTCTTTTCTGAGCTCATGTTTTAAAACATCTTGTGCCTCCTGCTGGATGGAGGTGCTAACCCAACCTCACTGTGGGGTAGCTGAATGTTCTAAAAGGAGCAGCTAAAGACGCTTCTGAAGAAGCGGTTCTAAAAGAACACCAAGAGCTCCATTCTGGCTCCATCAGGCAGAGGCAGCTCGCACAGCGGGCCTGGCGGCCATGCAGCCCCCATAAGCCCGTGGTTTGACAAGGCTCCTAATGGACTGCAAGGGGACCTCATCCTCAGATCTGTGAGCAGAAGCCTTGCCTACTTAAACGTCCTTATCCATATCTCCCCGGACTGTGGCGGGAGTGGAGTTCACGTGTGTTAACCCCGGGCAGAGGGTTTGAAGAGGATCGTGCGTCCGTTAGGAGAGCGAGTGTGAGCCTTGAACCAGAAGCTTTCAGAAGTGTCCACTCCGGCCGTGAGGCACACTGACTGACCCCTGCCTTGAGGGGGCTTGTCAAGGTGGCCTCGTGGGAACTAAGAGTGCCACAAAAAGCACGTTTTCCTGTAGGCTCCGGCCTTCCTGCGGCCTACAGGGCTGGTTTCCAGTGGTAGTTTTGGCAGGGAGCCTGCCTGGGTGGAAAGCAGGAATGTGAACCCAGATTCCTTTTAGTGTTTCACAACCTCCTTGAGTGCCCGCACGGAGGTCAATGCCAGGAAGGGCAAATGGTCCTGGGGAGGGAGAGAGCCTGCTCGCCTGCTGTGGGTCTGGGGGTGGGTGTCCGGTGGGACAAGGGTCCACCTCTGGTCTTTCTGCCTCTCCCAGCCTCTTGACAACCTTGGGAAAGTGTTTAAGCAGATTTGTAGGTTTTCTTTGTAGAGCCAGAACGGCTTAAGGCCCGGCGTTCTCTCCCTGGCTATTTTACAGCCCCCAGGCTTTGCACGCCCAGACTCCACAGCTGCCCAGAGATTCTGAGGAAATGTTCCCCTGCGCACAGTGTCCTCTTGCAGAGAAATGCTGGATGTGCCACCAAGAACCGAGGATTTCCCTTGGTCCTGTCATGTGCAAAGCCTTTTGAGGGGAACAGGTAGCATGGAGATCCAAGGAGATCCAAGGGAATTGATGCATCTGCTGGCAGTACCTAGATCACATTCATATGCTGTTCATGTGTCTTACATGCCTGAAGTTGAATGCCTAGACCTTTGTGTGTCTCAGAAAGCAGGTGGAGTGAGGTCTCTGGAGTCGCAGGGTCTTATTGGGTTCATCGTCCAGGGCACTGGGTTTCTGATCTGAGCATGAGCCACCCTTACTTGCTCTTCAGAGGGTTTGGAGGGTCCAGGTGAGACGCCGGGCTCACCAAATGGATGAAGAGACGGTGAGTTGGGCGTCAACATGGTGGGGTCTGTAGCTCTGAAGTTGATTTGTCATGTCTCCAACCATCAGAAGTAACAGATGCAGGGTGTGGGACCGGGGTTGAGATCTTCGTGCCTGACTGGCAGGAGAAGAGGGGTCTAGAATCCCATCCCTCCAACGGGCCCATACTGTGCTCTGTGGCCCGAGGAGAGTTTTTAAACAGCACGGTATCTGAATACCTTGGGTTCAGTTGAATTTGGCTTTATGGGGGCGGGGGACGAGGGGGAGTTACTCCCCTCTGCTGCGCCAGAGAGACGGTTGGAGGGTGTTTGTTTAAGGCACTTAAAGATCTTCATTATTTAATCAGTAGGCTAGCTTTCAGATGCTTGGAGGATAAACAAACCTTACAGGTAACAGGTAGTTCTTTGGATGACCTTGAAGTGACTTTGTTCTTGTCTGCTCTGCGGCTGATACAGGCTTCTGTTTGATTTTGGTTTTTAGAGAAGTGCCCCGTATCATAGTGGTTCCCTGAGTGCCAGGCCTGGTACAGGCTGTCGCTACCACTCCTCAGGGCCTGTTGACTTTCGCAGTACTATTTACACTCCGGGTAGGTGCTTAAGAGTGAGAGGTAGGGTGTGTGTGTGTGTGTGTGTGTGTGTGTGTGTGTGTGTGGTGTGGTGTGGTATGTGGTGTATATGATGTGTATGGTGTTTATGGTGTGTGTGTGTGTACTTGTGTGGTGTGTACAGTGTGTACAGTGCATGTGTGTGTGTGTATTATGGTGTGTGAGGGCATGTGTTTGTGTGGTGTGTGTTTGTTTGTGTGTGTGTGTGTGTGTCTGCACTCACATGCGAGTATGCATGTGGTGTGGGTGCATTGTGTACATGCGTGTCTCTGTTTCTTTGTCCCGTGGTGGTGACCTGACCTCTGCCTTTGGAGAGGGTGCTTAGTGATAGGTGCCCCAGGCCAATGCCCTGAAACAGGCTCACCCGAGCTTCCTCCTCACCTGTTTCTGTGACTCCTGTCTGGGCACTGTGTCCTTCCTTAGCGTCCGGCTGATCAGCTAGGTGTGTCCTTGGGATTGAATTATTGAAGCCATTGGCAGAACTGGAGTGGAAGCCACTGCTGTCCAGGAGAAAAGAGGAGGCTCCTGGGGAGGCTCTCAGTTCTAGGGGTCAAGGAGTCAGTCAGCAGTGGGTTCCTTGAGCTCAACAAGCTGAGTGGTCTGGACTTGGGGACAGCACTGAGACCTCTTCTCTCATAGCTTTAGGATAATTTTTCCATGTGTGAGCTATATTTTTTTCAGACCTGTTTCTTTGTCTCCCTCAAAGTATGAAGGTAGCTTAGCAAAGCCGGTGCGTTCTGGTGGCCCTCCTAGCTTTTCCTAAATTAGCCTACGTGCTTTATCTCCTGGTCATGGTTCAGGACAAACAGGACCCGGGGCCCAGATCTCTCCATAGTCAGTCCCGAGGAAGAGGCCTTCTGTTAACCACCCCAGCCGCTTACACCCAGTGACCTGGCCCACCAGCCACTCTGTTACCTCTGTGAGTGCAGAGAGAGAGGCTACCAGAAAGTGTTAATGTGCAAGCATGTTGAAGGCTGGGGACCTCAGTCTGGCTCAGGGCGGTCTGAGCCATGCCTAGGTGTAATCTCAGAGTGGCCCTAGATTACATGTATAATTCAGCCCCACCCTCATAATTAAGTTCTGTGAATCAGAGTAATTGAATTTTGCGATCATTAACGTGGTACTCATTTGCTACAAGAGAGCAAGCAGTGACATTGGAGCAAAGATGACAGATGAAAGCCAAGGAGGGCCCGTTCTGTTTGGCTTCCCTGAGGATTGGCCCAGGAGAGGGGTGCACCAGACTGTGGCAGGCTGCACTCCAGAGCTCGGATCCTTCAGGGGGGGCCTACAAACAGGAGGAATGACCCTGTGGTCCTCTGGTGGCCAGTTGAAAAGGAGGGTCAGAGCTATCGTTTGTAGTGTCACTTGGGATGCTGTGACTATATTTTATTTCCTTTCTGAAAGTTCTTGTTTCAGAAGACAGAGTGAAAAGGCAGGTATGGAGGCATGGCTGGCATGAGGTGACTGTGGAGGAAAAAGTTCTCCACACGTGAGTCAGGCTAGGATGACTACATGACACATGAGGGGCTTTGACTCCATGTCCCGGTGGGGTTCACTCCCACCCCAGGTACACTCTCCTTTGATGGAGCAGAGCTAGGACTGCAGCAGCTGAGCTTGCCCTTCTGGGTGTTCATTCACCTGGCCCATCCCTCTGTCTAGAATGGGCCCTGGAGACTTTCCCTCTCCTTCTTGCTCATGTGTGTATTGGAGATCTCCATTGTTTATAAAGCCCCCTTCCCTGAGTGCTTTGGGACCACCAGACTGTGACTCACAGTCAGTCTGGACTGATGTCCTGGGCCCGGCTGATGAGGCTGTCTGAGGGTGTGGGTGTGGTTTCAATACCTGGACATCTCTGTGGACTCTGTCCCTCAAGGAGGTGGTTTCACAGAAGGGCATCCCAATTTCCAGGCTCCTCCATCTGGCCAACCCCCACCCCATGCCGTGCTCTGCTAACTGACACGAAGCTTGCACTCGCCCTCCGGTGGGAATAAATCACCCCGTGATTGCATTTTATTGCCCCGGGGTCTGCAGAAGCAATGATTTTGATCATTTGTTGAGTAAATTATGACATTTATCACCGTGCTATTTATTTTGCTAATTAAGAGATGGCTGCCGTGACAGCCCAGAGGGATGGGGCTATGGATGGGCTGTTCAGTGGCCACCTGCCCCAGGCGGAGTCTGCAGCTGTGTGCCTGAGCCTGCTTGAGTAAGACACTTAAGGCTGGGTACCTGGGGAGGAAGTGGAGACAGGCTTGTGCCTACGTTGATCATAATTCCCTGGAGTTAGACTAGGTTCTCGTCGAGGATGTCTCCAGATAGTCGCTCTCTGAGATTGTGTTGACACAGTTGTCACTCCGGAAAGTCTCTCTCTGAGATCGTGTTGAGCCTGTGATTGACACACAAACATCATCTGCTGAATGAATGTGTCTCCCAGTGTTTAAGAGGTGTTAATGTGAACTGATGGGGTTTCAATCATCTCAAGAATTTACTCAAGTGGGCTGCCTTAATCCCTGGAGTGGGGGGTTGAATATTAATGCATGCATTCATTTGTTCAATCAACAAACAAGCCAAGGTAACAGGACACTCTGGGGGAAACGGGAGATATGCTGGAGACCTCCGCCTGCCGCGTTCCTCCCTCTGTGCCACAGTCTTGGGGGTCTTCTGCCAGTTCCTTTACTGGGGAGGGTCAAGATTTACAGATCACTTTCAGGGACCCTTCTGGTTCTTCTAATGACCAGAGAGGTCAGGGGTGTAAGCCACCTGCTGTGAGATTCTGAGAAACTTCTGTACATTTAATGTGAGCTTATCACTCCAGACACCAGCCAAGAATAGCTCTCTTGGAGGAAAGTTATGTGTGCTTGTGTAAATACGTGTTAGCATTCTTGCTTATTGCAGGCCTTTCCCTTCCCGAGGGTGGAGAATGAGCAGTGTAAGTTTGGGGGCCAAAATAGTGGGATGGCGGTGTTGGGGGCAGTCTGACTGTCATAGTTTCACACAGTGTAGCCTTAGCCTCTAGTCCCCCAAGCCCTCCCCAGGATGAAGGTTTTGTAAGAGACTGCTAAAGCCGCTGTGGCTTAGCACTAAATGGCTGTCCCAAGAATGAGCTTCTTCAAACTCTGAGTACAGGCATGCAGGAGCCCAAATGCTGGGTCTAAAATCAGCCCCGGAGCAGGAGAGATAAATAGGTAGGTTTGCCAGTTCCCATAGAGTGGCTTGGCCTGTGTGGGCGGGGGCTGAAATCTCACTGCAGAACCCAAGCTTGGGTCCAAGATTCAGCTTCAAGGTTTCCGTAGACAGTGACCTCTGTCCTCCCTCCTTCAGCCTTCACAGACCTCACATGAAGCCTTTTTCCTCCTTGGACTTGCCCACAGACAGAAGCATCTCCCTCACAGCATAGCTGTACTTTAGGGGGAATCTTCCTCCCAGCCTGGCTGTGCTTCAGGGGATACCTGCTACTTCCTGCCTAGTGTTAAAGTCCTGGCATTGGGATCTGACCACCCAGTGTACGGATCACTTGTATTTCTGCCCTGCCTGGCCTTGGCTGCTTTGGGAGACCAAGCTCAGGATACCAAATTGGGGTGCTGTGGCAAGTGGTGTCACTGTGGGCTCCTATAAAGATCCCTTCAGGTCCTGCATCAATACTGACCTTGAAGAGAGAGGAAAGCCTAGGGGACATCCCCAACACACACACACACACACCAGGCATGTGCATTTCTGCCAGCAAACACCCCTCCTTCAGCAACCGCGTGCTTGGCCTGAACTACCCAGTCGGACAGCCTCTCATCACGAAGGACTTGAGCAAAGGAGTTGTGGGTCAGGTGTGTGGCTAAGGGGTGTATCCTTTTAAGGGTGTATCTTGGTGAAAAAGCCCATGTGAGACATGTCCTTCCTGAGTCCCAGGAGGAGCTATCCCAACTCTGGAAGCAGTGAGCTCCCTCTGATGATGGAATCTGCCTGCCTTTTCTGATTCCATAGTGGGTACAGGAGAAATGGAGTTTAGGGAACCATGCACGAAGCCCCTTACTGTCCCAGAGCAGTCCCCAAGTGCAGTGCTGGCCCAAGGCCTTCTGGACAAAGAGATCCATTGAGTCACCATGTGCTTTTGGACAAGATCTGTAGTGACTCATGTGTACAGCAACATTTAGAGCAGACAGGCCAGACAGTGGAGATGGACACTGCGTATACACTTTGTCTGTGTCCCAGCTTGGGAAGGAGGCAGCATACAGACTCACTGGCCTTGTCTGAGTCACCACATCCTTCCCACGAAGCTCTGAGAGAGTGTAATGCCCTCTCTGCTAAGAGCCTCACGTGATTCCCTCCTGAGCACCAGACTCCTGGTTTCACAGGGGATGTGCAGATAGATCACACACACACACACACACACACACACACACACACACACACCCTCCATAGCTTTGCCATTACCAGCTATCACCAAGTTGCCTGCTCCAAAGCAAGGCTGGAATGTCCTGGGACAACTGGTCAGCAGGCTGGTGTCTGGAGCTGTCCATATCTGCAAGGCCTTCAACCTCTCAGTCCTATCAGGGTCTGGGATGGCAGCAGACACAAGCTGGGCACAGACGAAGTGTATATGCAGCTCACCCAAGAAGTGAGTCTACCCAACTTAGCAATGAGGTATAACAGTTCCAGCGGAATTTGCAAAGAAAGATTTAGAGGCAACAAGTTAACACATCAGCCTCTGGGAGTGAGGGACACCTCTTGGAGCTCCTCTTAGGTATCTTGGCCTCAGAACTACAGTATAGGCGCATGACTCTCATCTGACTGCTTTCTGGTTCCATCTGATCACAGCCAGCAACACAGGAACTCAGGCTCACTCCAGGTAGGAGCAGGTTATCTCTGTTCGTCAGGAACATCTGGGGTTAAGACCCAGAGTCCTCATCGATTATAATCCTCAGTCAAGGTCCAGAACAACTGACCCAGGAAGGAAGAAGAGGGGGAAGTCCCTTCTCATGTGCCACGTCCCACCAGGAGGCCCAGCATGAGGATGTCTGTGGCAGTGTGTGGGCTATGCACCCGGCTTAGAGGCCCTGAGGGACTCTGAGGGTGGACAGTGGACAACAGTGAATGGCTCCTCAGGCAGTGCTGCTCCAGGAACAGGTAGGTAGTTTTGGGAGCTACTGGCCCTGTGTGGTAGTTCAGTACCAAATGGGAAGACCAGCACGCAGCACGCTGCCTTCCATATATACTCCTGTGGGCTCACACTCCAGGAAACACTCAGACACAGGTGGGCATGCGTGCGTGCATACACACACACACACACACACACACACACACACACACACTTAGGTACTTCCACGAGCAGGACATGCTTGCCCTGTATTGCAGAGGTTCTGAAATTCTGCCTCCCAGCACGGGGATGCCATGAACCTCTCCCTGTTGTGACCCTATGGGGCAGGCACCCTGATCAGAGCTCCCTTCAGCTCTTGTTATGATTTGTTCTGTGGTTCCACCAGTGGGGGAGGGAGTGGGAGAGCCACTGAAGGTATCATACGATGTGAATCCTGAGCAGTGAGTCCTAGGCATTGAGCCCAGCCAGGGCCTGCTGTCCCTGGGATGGCCACGCCCTGTATAGAGCTGTAGTTCTCAACCTTCCTAATGTTGTGACTCTTTAATGCAATTCCTCATGTTGTGGTGCCCCCCCACCATAATGTTACTTTCACTGCTGTTTCATAACTATAACGCTGCTACTGTTATGAATTTTGATGTAAATAGCTAATAGGCAAGACATTTGATATGTGACTCCTGTGAAGGGGTCATTCAACCCCTAAAGGGGTCACGACCCACAGATTGGGAACCGCCGCTCTGGGGGCTTTTAAATGGTGGCTCCTGTCTAATCTAAAGGCCAAAGTCATCTTCAGATTATGCTTGTCCTCTCTGGCCCCAGAATTTTGCAGTGTTTTGCCCTTTGTCTAGCACTCCACGCACCCTTGATGCTGGGCAGCCTCTCTCCATCTGGTGGCTGGAGAGAGTTACTGAGACTCAGGCATGTGTGGGCTTTTCTTCCCAGTGACGGTTAGGACCGTGGAGGCAGATGCAGCACCCAGAACTACTGAGGGCACCACTGAGCAAACCTTCCGGGGCAGACACCATGGAGCAAGCACCCAGACCATGCAATGATGCCTTAGGGGCCCCTTCCCAGCCTCAGCCCACCACGGCTCACTCGGGAAGAGCTGAGCTCAAGACCCCCTCAACGTGTAGGAGAAAGCCACATATGGCCATCACTCAAGGACCACTGTGGGACCCAGTTGGCAACCTTCTGCCACATCTCCCGAGCTCACTGACAGAGGCCCCACATTTTCAGGCCAGGAATGCCATGCAATCCTGTACTATCTTCGTCCCAGCTCTGAATCCGGGTATATAAGGAATTTTAGAGACAAGGAAAGAGAATGACTAAGAATACCTCCCCGGTGGCTCTCCCTCACTTCCTTAAGGGGTAATAACTCAGCCGCAACCCAGCAGAGGGCACTTTCTTTAAATAGAGTGCTCTGATTCACAGGAGAAAAAAAGGGGGAAATAAATGTTTTCTTTTCATATTCGAGAGACATCCGCGAATGCCAACTTCTTAAATGGTATTTTGCCATCCGCCTCACACACACACTACCCCGGTGACAGCCAGCGCCCATCCAGACTCTGGAATACTGCCTGTGAGCTGATGTGTGGAATTTTGGGGTTGAGGTGGAGGGGCAGTCCCAGCAGGAGAGAAGGCCAGGTTAGAGGAGAAGGTGGGCTACCAGGGCTCAGCTCTGTCTGTCTGTGGAACAGGACCACTTAGCTCTTTCTGTCTCTCCTGTCTCTCACATTCCTTATTTCCTTAAGGAAAAAAAAAATAATAAGGGCTGTGTACTAAGGAGTGCTCACGAAGTCACCTGGGCTGGCTATGTCTGGCAGGCTTGATGAGCCATTAGTCTGCGACTGGGCAGAGGCAGAGGCAGAGGCCCAGCCCTAACACGGAACTCACTCATGGGGCACCTGCTCAGGTCCACATAAGGCTCTCCTACCCAGAGTGCTCTCTCCTAGTGGTGCTATGATTAACACATGGCTGTCCTCTTTTGGCTGAGAGAAAGCCAAGGCTGAGGGTCCGAGGAAGCCAAGCCCAAGGAGCCAGGCTTGGCCGTTTCCCTTCCTCCCCAGTCACTGCCCTCCTCCCCTAGCACCCGGGGCAGGAAGCTGACCTGCTGATACAAGGGGAGAAAGGAAAGCCTGGGGGAGTGGCCTGTGGGGAAGTGATATAAGCCCACAGGGAGGTCTGACTCTGTGTGTGGGTGTGTGTGTGAAGGGGTGAGACCCAGGCTGAGCTGCTAGAAAAGAGTCCAGCCCCGAGTCCTGGCTCCCTGGGAGTCACTTTCTCCCCAGAGTCGTGATTTCCTCTCTTGTAAAGATAAGCCTTCAGACCCTGCTCTAGGGACTGCAGCCGGGCCCGTTGAGGACCACTTCATGCTCATGGTATCTGTGACATAGAATTCTTCAGACAACAGGGAGAGCCATCACTTTCCTGAAATGAGTGTGAGTTTTCTGCAGCAGCCTCCAGGATGCCAGTGGCCAAGTTGGAACACTGCAGGGCACAGGGGTGTACTAGGGCAAGTCCTTGTGGGGCTCTGGCTCCTGACAGCCAGTAACATGCAGTGTGCAGACCTCCCTGTCCCACAGTCTTGGAGTTTCTAAAGCAGTCTTTAGAGAATTGCCTGATACCCTCCCCATTCAGGGTGCTTCTGGGATGCCAGTTGTAGAAGCATGTCTGTCCACAGGGCTAGGATGCCTGCCTAGGTCCTGGGAATCTGTGAATCAACAGCAGCTGAGGAGTAGGCACAGGTATAGCCTGGACTGTTCTGGGCTGATCCAGAAAGCAACCAGACCCTCAAGGCTGCAGAAACTGTACCATCAGTCATCTACACTGATTTCCTAGCCGTGATTCATAAGGAGCAGGATGAGCCAGGAAGAGGGCGCTCCCCAGGGCATCTCCCTAGGGAGCCCAAGCCACCATACTGATATCTGTCCCTTGTGAGCCCTCCCTGTCTGCTGTGCATGGGGTCAGACAAGAGCCCAGGCGTTCCAGGCCATAAAAGGTCTCCCTGGGCCTGGGTTGAGATGGGAGCCCGGGGGCTCCCTCCGCAGGCAGAGGACAGCCCTGCCTGCTTCTCTGTGGCTTATGTCCTGGCACAGGAGTGTCTGTCCTCTCTGGTGTCACAACCACCTTGCCTCCGCCAAAGACAAGGATGACGCTGCTACTCACAGGTCACAGAGTGCCTCATAGTGCACCTGTGCTGTCTGCTTGGTGGCAGGCAGGCAGGTGGGAGTTGCTTGGGCTGGTACAGGACAACCTAAGTAGGTTTTCTCAGCCCTGAGGCTTGAGTTGTCTCTGGGTTTATTCTGAATGAAGGCAAGCAGCAGAGCCAGAAAAGTTCACCCAGAGCTGTCTCTTTAGGGAGAGACTGACCCGAGTCCCGGCTGAAGTCTGGGACATGGCGACCACGACAACATCGAACATCTTCCTGTGCGGTAGAAGTTTTATCTGATATGGCCTGGGACTCCCCTTTCCCATAGTTTAAAACCTGTGTGAGATGGGCCCACTTACCTACCATTTTCAAGCTCCGGGTTCTGTCTCTAGCTGCACATAGACCAGTTTGGTGGTACATGCCTGTAATTCCAGCACACAAGAGGTAGAAGCGGGGTTTTCAGACATTCAAGGTCATTTTTCTTTACGACATAAAACGTTACAGACCCGCCTAAGAGACTTTGTTAAAGTAAACAAACAAGCAAGAATCTATGTGTATCTTGGTGCCAGGACATCCCTAGGCCAGCCTAGGCTTAAGGAGGAACCGTGTACAGACTCCCCGTGATACGTAACATTGCACTGAGACCACCGCACACTGCTCCAGGCCTGGCAGGCTCTGACATCCATACTCCGCGAAGGCCCCAGCCTTTGGCGGCAGCAGCAGCAACAACGCAGACATACTCCCGTGTCCTTGTCCTCCCTGCACCACCCCCTGCCCCCATCCCAGCTGCATCCCTCAGCCAGCCCATGCAGGGCAGGGACAGGGATTACCAGCCCTGAGCAGGGCCACGGGAGCCACCGTTGTCTGCCTTTCAGGCTGTTTCCCCTTCTGGGCTAATGCCCAGTTTAATTGTACATCCTATTGTGTCATCCCTGTTCAATCATGTTCAAAAATACCTACATCCACTCCTTTCCCATTTAGATCTCTCCAAAGTCCATTCTGTCTTATCAGCACAGTAATTTCACGAGCAGAGCTAAGATTTCTGCCATTTAGGCCCCAGGCATTGTCTGACGCCGCGGCAGCTAAGATAAACCCTCACCCGGAACAAAGCTGAAATGACCTTTTACAAGTAGAGGTAGTCTTGTTTCCCTCTAGACTAATTTATCAGCCTTTGCTTCAGCCTCTGCGCTCAGCAGCGGCCCGGAGTGCCGGGGAGAGCGGGGACCAGGGGATTAGGATGTTTGGCTGGTTCCAAGCTTTCCACAGAGGCCTCTGGAGCCACTGGCTGCCAGTGGCGTCTGGAAGTGAAGCTCGGCCCACAGGCGGGAGGACTTAGCCAGAAGTGTGCTGAAGAGGCTGGGGTGTCTGGGTCTGGGTGCCCAGGAGAGGTAGCTGAGACCTCCTCTATCCTCCTTAAGTACTGAAATACAATGGAGTAAGCCAACCTGAGAGGTATATAAGAAGGAGAACTCTCAGGCCTTCCTGGGTGTAGTACAGGGCTCCAGCCAACTCTGACTCCTCTGCCCCCTCCATGAGCAGGTATCCAAGAGGGACTGCCTGGGCTGCCTGGCTAAGTTTACAGTTCTAGAAGCTTCCAGTCGGCCCACCTGCTGAAACTTAGTTCACTGGCCTGTTTGGATATTAGCATCCCATAGAGTAGGTTATGAACCCTTGTGCACAAAGATCTGTGCTTTCAGAGAAGTCCCCACCAGGGACAGACAGTTCAGGACTCAGTGACCAGATCTGTGGTCAAAGAATGCCCGTCTGCTGGTCCTGGCATCTACCCACTCTGTGATGTGTCCAATACTAATGTTCTCCAGTTTGAGCCTTTAAGGACAATTTCACACCTGTCTCCTTGAAAGAACAGCTAGCAGGGTTCTCAGAGAGGAGCCCATGTTTTTTCTTATGCTCTTCCTTCCAGGCAGTGTTCATAGGATCTGGGTGGGGAAGGGTGTCAGGAGTCCACCCCAGA
Source organism: Mus pahari (assembly GCF_900095145.1). Lineage (NCBI taxonomy): Eukaryota > Metazoa > Chordata > Mammalia > Rodentia > Muridae > Mus > Mus pahari. The sequence goes on along the minus strand of NC_034595.1, from coordinate 105,420,790 downwards.
CAAAGCAGTACATTTCTGTTTTTCCTTGTAGAGGCATAGGGGTCAGCCATATTTCCAGCAGAGACTCCGCTTTAATGGCAACCGGGGACCTGGTGAATCAGAGCGCTCACACCACAACTGAGTCAGGGCCTGGGGTGAAGAAATGTGGGACCGGAGGATGAAGGTACAGGATCTGGTCAAGCCTGCTTGCTGGCAAAGATGCCAATCCTGGGCTCTTAGACCAGAGGCCACCCCATATCCCTGTGCATCTGCCTGGGTGTAGTTGGCTTTCAGAGCATCCTCACCTCCCTGCGGCTGAGTGAGCTGTGCTTGGAATCCAGCCTTGCGGAGTTCTGACTCGGCCGGAGCGGTCCCATCCATTTGATTGTAGGGGGCGTCTACTGGCTTCAGGCTGAGGCCACAAGCACCTTCCAGCTTCCCTGGACTTCATGGAGCCCAGACTGACCTCAAACTCACTCTTGATGCTCCTGCCTCCTCCCACAGAAAGTGCGGGTTACATTCATGAACCACCATCCCCAGGGCTTCATGCCTGCTAGTCATACAGCCAGCCGAGCTGCATCTCCTGCTGAAAGTTAAAGCTCAGTTTGAGACACCAGAAGCTCAGAGGCAGGTCTCAGTTCGATGGAGAGAGAGAGGTAGCTTGGATGCTGCCTTAGAAGTCTCTGGGCCTCAGTTTCCCCACTTGTTCAATGGGGCTATTGAAATAAATTATCAAGAGATTGCATCCAAGCATGAATTTCCATACTTTGCTCATTGTTTGGATTTTTTTTTCAAGACTTATTTTCTCTGTGTAGCCCTGGCTATCCTGAGCTTGCTCTGTAGACCAGGCTGCCTTGAACTCGGTGATAAGCCTGCCTCTGCCTCCCGAGTACTGGGATTGAAGACATGGGCCAGCACACCTCGCTTTTGAATTATGATGCTTACGCTTTGTGAAAGTGTCCCTGGTGGAATCTGAGATAGACTCTTATAATATTGGCAGTGACTTTCCATTCCAGCTCCTCCCAAAGCTTCGCTCCCATCTTGAGCTCCTCCCTCACCAAGGAAGTACCTGCTGAGGTCACAGAGGTGTCCCCAGCAAATGGGCTGGGCTCCCAGGGCCTCCCTCTTGAGAGAATTGGAAAAGGCTGCAGTCTGAAGGCATGTCCCTGGACTGTGTAGGCAGATTCTTGAAGAATCTATGCTGCAGGAGGTGCCACAGCCTCCACGGAGACCCTGCTGACGGTGTCTCTGACACCCGAGACAGATCTGGTAAACTGTAGTCTTGCTGCCCAGGCTCTGGGTGCTGAGTCATCGTTGTTTCTTGGGGGAAAGTTGTTAACTGCACAGTGGGAAATGTGTGATCTTAATGCATGTGGCTAAGGCAGGTGCCTGTTTTAGGGTCCTGAGGCTGCTGTAACAAATATTGGGCTGTGTCCTGGTGTGGATGGGATTGGGGTGGTCCATTCCGTGCCCCTCCAGCATTCTGGTGGTGGGGGGGGGCCTCTCTGGACTCAGTAGCATTTTATGGCTTGTCGATCTGTCACCCAGGATCCTCAGCCTAGGGCTTACGTGATCCTCCTGCATGTGTCTGTGCGCTGCATGCATGAGGTGCCCTCGGGGACTCAAAGAAGAAGACAGTGGATTACCCAGAGCTGGTGCTGCACATATGTGGGAGCTGCCATGTGTGTGTATGGGAACCAAGCCTGGATCCATCAGAAGGGGTGACAGTGCTCTTACTTAACTGCTGAGCCACTTCTTCAGTTCTGAATGTCCCCTTCTTAGCAGGATGTCTTCAGACCGGATGAAAGGACACTAACTTATCCTCAGGCAATTCATATCCTTGGCCGAGACAACGTCAAAACATGGCCACATGCCCTGGTGCTGGAGGCTTGGGCTTTGGTGTGCAGATTCAGGGGGGTGGCACACACAGTCCAGCTTGTAACAGATCCCTCAGGGATCAAGTATCTGGGCTGAGTAATTCTCAAGTGGAAGAAATGACCATTATGCAGAGTCACACCTAAGCCAGAGTGCCCTGCAGCCATGGTGATCTCTGAGGCCCCTGGGACACAAAGAGTCAGCATGCCTGGCCTGGAGATGTGTGTCGTCGTCCCAGGCATGGGTGAAACTTATTCCTGGTAAGAAATGGACATTGAGGCCATGCCTGATCACAGCAGTAGTACACTATTTTAATGGTAGCGGTTTTCATTTTTAGATTTACTTCATTGTATGTGTATAAGTGTTTCGCATGGAGGTCAGACAGGAGTTGCAGCCTCTAGATGTGGAGTTATGGATGGTTCTAAACCACCGTATTGGTGCTGGGAACTAGAACCTGGGTCCTTGGCAAGAGTAGCCAAGTACTATTTAAGACTGAGCCATCCAGACAGCCTGGGGGTTAGGATTATTATCCACTTTCCACCTTTGTTATTCTAGCAACAAAATATCCCTTGCAGACACACAAGGGGAACTCAAGCCTGGAAAGTTCTAAAAACGCCTCATTTAGGCAGGAAGATTGGCTTGTGAATAAGCTGTGGGGTATGGATTTTCAAGATAAAGGTGGAAACAAATATCAGATTTATCATCCCTCTGGCTCTGAGTTAGCAAAGGAGAAAAAAATATACCGCATCCAAGGTCAAACGCAGGAACACCCCAATTCCTGCTGGCTAGGTGGAATCATCTAGCAGGGGTCAGACAACCTGTGGTGAGGCGGGGGGCTGGGGTGGGGAGGTGAAGCGCAGAGACAGGGGCGTTTATTGTTCATCTTTGAAGCTGGAGCTTTCAAACAGGTTACTGACCTGCTTGACATAAGCGCACCTCGTCCATGCCTGCTGGCCACTCAGAGCCCGACCCACAGCGTGAGATGCTCGCCCTTGAAGGCTCTTGGGTGTCTAATTCAAAAGGGAAATGGTTAAAAAAAAAAAAAAAATGGGCGGGCGGACAGGAAAGGAGTGGAAAGGGATGGGCCCAGCAGTTGGCTAATTGGAACGGGGACCCCCGTGTGGGGGGGCTGCTAGGCCTGGACAATGTGCTCCGGAACGGGGGGCTGAGAAGGCCCAGTGGGATTATGATCGAATTAGTCGAAGTCAGAAGCCCCCTGAATGAGGTAAAGAGGAGAAGGGAAATGAAGGTCCTGGTATAATGCTGCCTAAATGAGGGGCCCCATTCACTGCCCTGAAAGGCCCAGAACTCCCTTTCTTGGGAAGCACAGGCAGGCTTACTTTTGTTTGGCTGGGGGGCGGGGCGCCCCGAGGACATACTTACCTACTGCCAGTGACAGGCACAGAAGGAAAATTGAAAATAATCTCAGGGCCAGTGGTGGGAACCCACAGGCTCCAGATGCTCCCCTGGTTTCCCTTTGGTCCCTGAGTTCACCGGGGTTCGCCATTTAGAGACCTGCCCTTAGCCCTCAGTCACCAAGTTCCACCATGTAAAAGTTTGAGGCTCCACAGAACCAGGTAGATAGTAAAGCAACGTCCTTAAAGTTGCATTGGATAAAAAAACTGGTGTTAGAATCAGTAATAATAATAATAATAATAATAATAATAATAAATATCTATAAAATATACAAGCAGACCAGCCCAAAACTTGAACGGCCAAAAAAAAAAAAAAAAGTGAAGAGAGGGCGGTGCCACAGGAAAGAAGAGAGCTTAACAGAGTTCTATGCTCAGTAAATATTTGTTGAATTCATATATTAATTAATTTTCCAGATGAGATTTGCCTAATCCATCTTTTAAAGAAACTAAGGATTAAGAGAGACTCTGAGGGCTGGGGAGGCCTGACTGAGATGAAAGGCTTGTGCGTGAGGTTTGGGGCCCCACCCTCCTGAGGTGCAGCAGGCAGGCAGGCCGCTTTCCTGGCCAGGCCTGGTCTCTTGTAATTGCCTGTTGCACAAGCCTGATTGCTACTTGGGTTGAACTCCATCGATGGGGAATAAGGATCAGGTTCCCATCCCCCACCACGGAGCTCAGCTGCCGTCTGGCCTCCATGTCACCTCCCATATCTTGTCTAATCTGTGAGCATTCCACCACCTTCACCCACCCGCTAGTGGAATCTGGCATGGTTCTTCCTGAAGATGCTCTTGCAGGTAATTTAAGCCAAGGGACTCCAAATGGATTCAGGGCTAGCAGGCCCTCTTCGCCCATTATCATTGTCACACAGGTCCTGCCCATTATTTTTGTCCCATTTCCAAAGCTACACAGCCAATGCATGGTGAGTTCAGATTGACAGTACCCTAATGTGGATCGCTGACTGATCCACCCAGGCCTGCCTCCTGTGCCCCTGCAAATCTGATTGACAGTCCTATCCAGGAAAGACCTCAGCAAACAGCAGACTTAGATCCTATCCTTGGGTATTGAGAGAGCTCCAGTATACCAACAGCTCCCTGGCCTCTGGGATTATCTCTGACACCGAAGAGACAGCCAACACAGAGCCCATCTAGGGGACAGAGGCACCTCCAGAAAGCCCTTGAAATCTGGGGTGGCATGGCTGTGTGCTGAGGTAGAAACTGGACACTAGTAAATCTGTTTTTCTGACTAAAGTCAGGGAAATTTTTCTGGCGGTGCTCAGCCTGTCCCACCACCTGCGTCTCCCTGTCAAGTGCAGTCCCCAACATTCCACCCCAAGTCGGTCCTCTCTGGTCCTGGTGACGTCATCAATGAGGGAAGGAGACAGGGTTGGCTTCCTGAACCCTGTGAGTCTGTGCAGACTGGTTTACCAGCCGGCAGGATAGAGATGAGAGGGAAAGACCCCAGAAATTGTGAATGAATGAATGAATTCCAGACATGCTCGAATCTTTCCCAAGTCCAGGTCTGAATATCCACATGTCTCCTTCATGCGCAGGCATACTGTCCTGCACATACATAATTGTACAACCCTGTCCACATTCTCCCCCCCCACACACACACACAGGGAAACATGAATCCCAGATGTAGGTGCACATCTATGCATTTCAGGAAAGTGTGACCTGGTCACTGTTCTAGAAGTCTGCAAAGGATAAGCCTGGCACAGCCTGGATCCCAGTGGGCCTGGAGGGAGGCTGGAAGCAGGAAGATAGGAGAGACCCCCAGGTATATAGGAATGAAGGGTGCGCTAACTGGGAACCGGGGCCACAGACAAGGACTGATGGACCCTTTGAGAGGCTTGTGCAAGGCCATCACACCACCCACAACTCCCACGATAGCTGGTATACAACAGTACAGCCTAGTAGAGAGGGGGTGACACCCACAGAACCCAGATAGCCAGCTCCCTGGCCCGCAGCCTCTGGGAAGGCTGACCACCAGCTTTGCCTGAGGCACTTCAAAAGAAATTCCTATCCGTAAAGCTCAAGTTGCAACTTGCAAGACACCTTGTCTGCCCCAACCCATACATCTCTCCCTACAGGTGCAATGTGGAGGACTAGGTCTGTTGTTGCAAAGCCAGCTTTCCAGTCACAGTGACGCCACGGACGGTGTTGCTTTGCTTTCTGAGTCCTGTGTACCTTTGTGGACAGTTTTGAAAGGGGAAGAAGGGATTTGTGTTTAAAGCATCAGCTGATGATCACAGGTGAAGGTGACCCTGTTCTCGGAGACCACTGCTCACACAGTGGCAGCAGGACAGGCCCTCTGGGCCCTTCACCCAGTTCTGGCCTCCCGTCCCCCTCCTCTTGCCCCGGCTGACACTAATCAGCAGAAAGGCTGTCACTTGCAATCCAGTGGATCCTCTCCAAATATGACAGTAGCTGTACTGTGAGTGTGGGTCAGCATGGGACTCGGATGCACCATCTTCCTGGGGACTCGTAACAGGAGCTCCCTCCCTGGAATCAAACCCTGTTCTTTATAGCCAGCTTCCTAAGGACAGAATTTTCTAGATAATTGCGAGTCCAGGTTTTGCTCAGGGCCATCGACCCCGTTCTGTCACCCCAGAACAAATTTTTAGTCACAAAGCTGAAGTAGCAGGTGGCTCTCCAGGGTGAGGCCACCTGCAGGCTTGCCATCTCCTGCTGAGGCTTCTGGAGTTCCCAGGAACAGAAGAGACTCAGAAAGCACTCGGGGGTGGGGGGAGGGGGGGGGTGGTGGGTGGGGCGGCAAGCCTCAGCCCCATCCTCATAAAGTGGCTAAACCACACTGGGCAGAACAGGCCTGGGCCTGAGAAGTAGCTTTTCCACCTGCTGACTCAGTGACCTGAAGATGTGTTACTATGTTACCTCCTGCCTCAGTCTGTCTGTCTGTCAAGTGGTCCTAGCATAATAGATAGACTGCCTGACTCGGCCCCTGCCCGTAGGTTCCATAGGTGTGTCTGCAGCCCCAGCAGGCCAGGCTCCACAGTTTACCAGGGGAGCCTCAGAGCAAAGGGAACCTTCTTTGCCTACTGACACACGGACGGGCTGATTCTCTGCTCTGTACCGGTCACCTGCATGCTTCACAGATTATGGTAGCAGCAGGTCACCCAGCTCAAGGCCACCAGGTCAATGGTGGGAGAGTTGACCTTTATTTCCCCTCCCTCTGGGAGCTTGCTGACCCCCAAGGGCCCCATGAACAGGCAAAAGGTATCTGAGAACTGTGAAGGAAGGAAGGTGGCATTCCTTGGGCTTGTAGTGACTTGTTTTAGCTGTTTTCCACAGACTAGTGGGGTAGTGAGAGCAAATAGGGGCAGTTCTATGTTTTTCCTGCATGTATATAAACTGATGTTGGGGGTGGGGTGAGGGCAGGGATATGGGGGTGGGGCAGCCTCAGAACATGGAGTCAAAAATATGGGAAAGTATCAGTTCCAAGGACAAGAAAAAAAATTAATCATTTATCTGGTAGACGTTCATGCCTGAATGGAAAAGGAACAGGGTGATAAGGAGGAGGGATAAATCATAGATTGGGATTTATCAAGCAAGCTTAAACACGATGGAGTCCAGAGAACACCCCACCCTTCACTTCGGGAACACAGTTCTTTCATAGCCTGTCCCGACTCTCACACCCGCTCGGGGTCACCTTGGATAGACTTAGGTCAACCCCCAGCCCCTTCTCCATGGAAAAATTAGCAAAGATCCTGTGTGCCAAGGACAGAGGGAGCAAGAGCAAGAAGTAGGCATAGAGCAGGCTGGTGGGCTGCCGTGGGTGTGGAGCCTGATCCTCCCTCTGTGGAATGTTCATATATTTGGATATATGACATATTAATTGCCATCTCCTTCTTGGGAGCTGAACTTTTCAGCATTGTGAACTTGAGGGCAAGTCAGAGGTCATGAATAGGTGGTTGGGTTCCCTGAACTTGTCTATAGACCTCACCTACTTGATCCGTCTAGCTCTGAGCTGCTGGGATACGGGATTCTTTCAGTGGGGCAGTGGGGAGACTGAGGCCCGGGGAGGTGTAAGACATTGACAGCAGGCTCAGAATCCAGTCACCCAAGCAGAGGCTGCAGCTCTGATGGGCCGACCTGAAGTAAGGGTGCAGCTTAGAGGATAGAAGCTTTATTTTCAGCTCTGACCGGCTCCTGTGCCTCGTGTCATCCGGGCTGCTGATAAGACAGATTCGAGGCATGCTTTGAAGTGCAGACCTGCGTGGCAGGAGCTAGAGTTCTGGAAAGTTCACAAGTGCCTGTGTGCCACGGGTCAGAAGGCTGGAAAGAGCCCAGAGCTGATCTCCGGGCGGACATTTGGTCCCTTTCTCATTCAGAGGATAGGATGTTCATGCTTAATTGCTTTTTATTATTTACTTCCTTACTCATCCGCTACCAAGTAGTTTATCCGTTCATTCATTAGATACGTTCTTATAAATTAACTCATATAAAAACATCTGTTGAATCACTCACCGTTGTTAGATATTTATTCATTATTTCTCTACTCATCTTTATGTTTTCATTTGTTTATTTATTCATTTAACATTTATTTATGGGTTGTGTTTACACTTACATAGATGTTTGTTTATTGATATTTGCATGTTGGTTAATAACACAAACTATTGTCAGTCTTTAAATATTTATCCATTTGCTCATCTCTATTTAGTAGATAAATTTGCTGATTCATTCGCTAGTTATGAACTCATTAGATTTATATTTATAGAGTCACTGGATATTTGTCTATCTGTTCACTTGAGAGATTATTACAAATTCCTTAATGCATTATTTTTCCAGTTCCTCATTGGGTGTATATGACATAGCCACTCACTAGAGTTTGCTTGCTCACTGGGATGAGTTCAGGCTGCCACCCACCAGGTGTTCTGCATTCAGCGGTGAGCGGTGGGCATCAGAGGAGTCAAACTGCCAATCTAAGTAGATGTGTCTTCCTCCTCATATGTAAAATGGAGGAAGCATTAGTGAGTATCCAGTGGGGTAGAGTCAGGCTTGAAAAGCTGTGGGTTCAACCTGGTGCAATGCAGACGCTAGTTGGGTTCCTGAGAAAGCCAGTTTGGCTTGATGGAGCCTTATTGGTAGAGCTGGAATTACAGCTGACCTGAATCCTGGAGGTAATGTCTTCCTTGGGACTGGGACTCATCATAGAGGCCCTGGTCCCAATCCTTGGTCTTACTATGTGGAGCCATCTGCCCCATCCCTCCCCTGCCAGGGCCAAGCCAGTACCATTTCTCAGCAAGCAGAGGTTCCATGGCTTCATGTGGCGTTGAGCGAGCAGGGTAGGCGTGGGCAGGAGTCTTCTGCTGGAGACGCCTCGCCTCAGGGCTGGCAACGGCAAGATGGAGGGAACATGAAAGAAGAGACAATGAATAGCTTCCTACCTTGCTTTGATAATGGGCGAGCTCTCTGGATTGATTAATCCTCACGTTGCCTCTGGAGCTTCGGTTTGGGAGTGACAGTAACGAGGCTCCCGAGGACTTGGCTAATTTGCACGCCATTCACCAGCTCCTGAAAACCCATCAGGGCTGCGGAAGGACCGCGGCGGCGCTTGACCTCGTTCAATGGGAGAGTGATACGCTGGGAAAGGGGCCAGTTTGCACAATGCCCCAAAGAGCAAATTGGCGGAGCTTTGTTCTCCAGCCTCCCTTACTCTTTCATGCAGCCCCGGGCTAGTTAAGCTCCTCCTTGTCCCACAGGGGATCAGGGCTTGGGTCACCCTTGGCTGCCTTTTCAGGTGATCCTGACACCCCCCCCCAGTTTGATGGAGGAGGGGCACACCCAAGAATCCCCATTGTTGCCCACCAACAACATGCAGAGGCTCCCAAAGCTCCTCTCCTTTACTAGAACCTGTCCTGCTCCCCTCACGGAGGTCTCAGCTGGAACTAGCCTGTCTCTCATCTGGAGAGGAAGGACACTCCTGGACTGTCAACCCCCAGCCACTGTCATATCTGCCACAGTGTAGGGGCTCTAACATATTAAAACACACGAGATGAGGTCCTTCTGGTTCCTGCCAGTTTTCCACAGCTACCTGCACAAGACAAATGCCCTCTTCCCTCTTCATGGTCCCACCTTCTTGTCCCCTCTCTCAAAGTTGATCTCCAGAGATTACTGTTGAGATGTGTCCTTCCTGGAAGGTAACCATCAGACCCCTGTACTGGGTGGAGTCCCTGAGCCTGCCCTGTTACCTTCTTAGTAACTGTTCTCCACATACATCTAGAGAGACCCTGCTAGTGGAGTTAAGTGTAAGGGATTTTCGGGCCTTCCTGGAAGTAGGACTGGTTTTCATTTCAGGAAAGAAAGACCTGTCGTCCCCCTGCCCACCCTCACACACACTTGCACTTGTTCTCCTGGAGGGCTACACCTGCAGAAGTGGCCCAAGATCACATCCTGCTTGATGGCAGCTCCCATTTGCCAGAAGGGAGTCACTACGCCGAGTAGCCAAAAACATAGATTTTTGGGATCCCCCAAATTAGCCAGCCAGCACCCCCTACTCAAAGATGAGAGGAAAAGAAACAACAGGTTACTTAACCCCCGCACTCCAAATTAAACATGGCAAACCCATCAAGTCATAGGCACACGCTTTGCTGAATTGGCTGACACACAATCCTGCCTGTCTTAATGGGGGCAGAGGTGTTAGACACAAGGAGGAGCTGCAGGGTTTCAGTAGTATGATGACTGTCATTGTCATTTGCCATTCATGTAGTGGCAAGGTAGTGTGCAGGGTTTCATCTTGGGGTCCTTGATGAAACTTGTATGGTTTCACCGGAGAGCTCAAGGGGCTCAGATACTGTAAGCACCCCCATCTCAGGACTAGATATCTGTTCTAGATGTACTAAACACTGCCAGGGCACACCATTCCAAGGAGGACTGTGCTTTCTACTGCGGAAGTGGGGTTTCCAGGACACTGTGATCTCTTGAGAGGTTGCCCACAGACAAGGTCACCAGCAAGGCTGGAGGCCAGGACTCTGGAGGCCAAATGCCACCCTCCCCGGGAGGCCTGGCCACCCCCCATTAATCCTCCAGTTCCAGATCTTTATCAGGGCACACTGCCTGGGACATTAACTCAGAAGCATGCAGGTGAGAGGGTATGCTCTTAGCTAAATGATGGGGCCAGGAGAATATCGCCAGACAGGTGTCCAAGTCCCATAGAGTCATGTGGTAAGACCGATCTGGAGCCTGCAGCCTCATCAGAGCCTGCTGTACCCGGGGGTCCTGTGACTGGCCTGGCAGAAATGTCTGCTACAGATGAAAAGCAGAAAGAATAGAAAAATATTTTCTATTAGATGTAATCTAGAAACTTCTAGCATGAGGCAGGTAGCTTCCACCCTCCCTCTTTCTAAGCAAACAGTGCTGGGTTAGATAGTCTGAGAGCCTGAAGTGACAGAAGGTTTGGGGAGCTAGTTTCCAGAAGGACCGTCCTGCTGGGCTTAGACTCCAGGCTGTGGACAAGAGTCATCTCTGTGGAAACTGCAGGGATGAGAATCTGCCCCGACACACACACACACACTGCTTGGCATAACACGGGGGATTCTGCCGAGCAGACATGCCTGTGGGCAGAGCTCAGCGCGACAGCCCAGCCACAGCAGCACAGAGCTTCGCCGGTGGGCACACGCCGGTGGGCACAAGCCTAGAAGCACCCAGAAGCCTCCTCCTCACCCGGTGAACGTCCTGCTCTCTCTGTGACTGAGGTCTCTGTGCTGTGCCTGGTCCTCCTCTCAAGGTTCTCTCCAATGGCTGGAGCCTGTGTAGCGAGGCTAAACCTTGCTGGCAAAGGCCATCCTTACAGAGTGACCGCACAATCTCCTCTGCTGACCCTGGCACCACCTTTTGTCCTGAGGGTCAGTCCTGAGCTCCAGTGTCACCTTAGGGGAGGGGCTTGAGTCAGAACTAAAGGAGCATCTTGCAAATTAATGTGATTATTTCTATCCCCATCTAGCTCCCAAACAAATGAGACTCAGACTGTGATTTATTTACTTAGCTTTTTGTGCAATTACTGGGGGATTACCCCCTAATATAATAATCTATGGGCTAGCCTGGCTACTCCGCCTACCCGTGCTCCCCCCGGTACTTTGTGTCTTCCCAGGTTATTTCTGTTCCACCAGCCTGTCCTCGGGGTCCATTTTGCTCAGGCACAAGATCCTGGTCCATCATACCCAATGGAGACTTCCTGGACCATCCATCTTTTTCCTCCTCCCGGTCCCTACCTGCGACCCCCAGACGGGTAGCTGAAGACCCACCTACCTCTCTTCCCTCCAACACCTGGCTGTAGCCACCTTTATTTGACCAAAAGTTTTAAATTGGGAAGCAAGGTTTGCACAACTAAAGCTGGTGGTGTGGTGTACTTGAGAATCTGCTGTCTTGGGGCAGCCAGGTGTCGGGGTACAGAATTTAGCACTTGACTACATGGCAGCCACAGACCAACTCCCAAAAGCGTCTCTGGTGAAAATGTAAATGAATGGGAAAGAGAAAGCTAGATGAACAGAATCCTGCCCGGGCACGCTAGTCCACTGGCACAGCTTACAATGCTAGTCCACCGGCACAGCTTACAAGTTCTATGCATTGGTAGGTAGAATCCTTAGAATCTTGTCAGGAAGTCTGGCAGGCCCCACCCACAGGACGAGAGGTCCATCAGGTTTCTGAAAAGCAGAGCATCTTGGGAACAGGGCCATTCTGTGTTCAGACCCCAGAGCAGGAACGGGCACATTAGAGGAGGTGTGCATGGGGCTGAAGAAGACCAAGGCCTTGGGCAGGGCCACCCTGCCGGATCGTTTTAGCAAGATGGCAGCTCCACCCGTCCTCTACCAGCTGAGCAGACGCCTGACAGGCAGGTGGGCATCGGCCCAAGGACCCCCCACCCTGGCACTGTCTTCCGTGGACCTGTTGAGTCACACGTCCATCAGTGCTGGTGGCTCTGAGGCCACACATCCCCCCCCATCCTTTCCCACTGGGCGTGGAGGGCGGCTGAGGGCTTCTCCCTGCCAGCCCCTGCCCTCCTCCTCGGATGCCCTCAGGTCCCGATTCCCCCTCGGCTCTCACAAATTCTGCCCGTGTCCGCACCCTCATTAATCAATGTCAGCGCGGCGTCGGCAACAAGGGCGGTATTCTTCCTCGGCCCCTCAGCCTCTTACATCCCATTGTTCCGGGCCGATTCAGATGGCAAAAAACAGCCCATGCAGCACATAAAAGAGATGAAGCAAAAATGAAAGGAATCGAGGGAGAAAAAAGAGGAGGCATTTTCCCCCTGAAACACTCGAATAAATACTCGGCAATGATAATTTAAATTATTCATACATTTATGAAAACATCCATTGAGTGCCGAAGTGTGTGATGCCCTTTGTCTCTGTCTCTTGTCTCTTGTTTGGGATTAATCTTTACTGTAACTCGGGCTGGCCGTGCCCCCCTTACAAAGGCCACACTTTCTTTCCATGGGAAAAAAATGTGTCCGCATATCACAGAGAAATGTTGGGGGAGAGAAATTTGTGCTGATGTGGCAGTTGCCAGGCCCTGGAGATGTAGGACGAGCCATGTCCAAATAGTGTCCCACCAACAAAAAGGGCCGCGCAGTTCTCACGTTGTCGCCGCCCGCCGTTGACGCAGTGGTGACATCCGTGCCTTGGGGCTGGGCAGATGCAGAGCCTCCAGGAGTCCCACAGAGCATGCGTGCCTCTAGCCCTGGCCCTGTACACCCCCACCACCCCACCCTGCCTCACCCCACCCCCGCCTCCAAGAAGGCACTGCAAAGACTGCCCTGTGCAGCCTGCCTGGGGAGCATGGTTCAGGCATGTTCCATCAGGGTCCAGGAGCTGACAGGCTTTGGAGATATCTGAAGTGGTTCTTGCTGGCAAGCTGCTGCAGGCAGACTGTGTCCTATAGCAGGTGACTGGGAGGGTCAAACCTTCCTAAACCTGGAGGAGGAGCCACTGCCCTTTGATCCCTCACAAAATGGGAGTCGGCTCCGAACCAGAAGCCAGAGACTGGTGGGACTTCACCAGTGGCCAGCAGCACTGAGAACTGTGGTGGACAGATCCTTGCTCGTCACACTTCCGTCCTTAAACCCCTTCTCCTCTGTCTCCCAGCCCCATCCACGCCTTTCCAGAGCTATGACCAACCACAGTTGGGCTCAGGCAAGGCTTCCTCCTGTGATTAATCTCAAAGTCTGTTGCTGTTCCTGTGGCAGTGCTGTAAGGGCAGAGGAGAGACACCTGCACCTGAGTTAGTGATGTCACCCCTCTGATGCCTTCCTTTCCAAGAGTCTTGATCAGTGTTGTGGTATTTTTGAAGCTCATTCCAAAATGGGATTTCGAAAGCTGCAGTACAGTTATCTCCAACACTCTCTTCCACAAGGAAGCTGGGCTTCTCCATGCTCAACGAAACAGCGGTGATTGCTTCCTGCTGGAAATGGCCCAGGATGGCCTGGCTTTTGGAGCTGCCCTGCCAGCTCATCAGCGAGGAGTTCAGGATTTGGTGAGCGTAGAGATGAGCTGCCTTGCGGGGTGGGGGTGGGGGTAGGGACCCTGTTCAGTGACTCTCATGACACTTGGCTGGTGCCCCATCCTCGTCCAGACTTATTTGGTCTGGAATAGAAACAGGACCCCAAGGGACTAGCCCTCTATGCCGGATTTATGGTTTCTCTGGCTCAGGTCAGAACCAGAGAAGAAAAGCATTCTTTTCATTTCTCACTTTGGATCAAAATGAAGCTTGGGAGCCCCCAGGAAATGGTATCCAGCCCCCTCTGAACCTGACTATTTGCACAGTTTGCATTAGCTCCAGTTCACGGGGCAAGAGAGGGGTGCTCCAGCCCAAAGCAGGAAAAACTTGTGACTCTAGGGCAAGATACCCTACTGAGGTCTCTCACTGGACCCAGGCTGCTGCTGCCCAGCCGGAACTCCTGGAAGGAGCTTCTTGTGACCTCTGCCGGCTGATGCCTAAAACTATCAAGGGTGCTACCTGCACTCTGCCCCGCACCACCACCACCCTGCCACCAACACGAGTTCTGGGGATGCCCCCATCTCTTCGGCCTTCTCTCCTCTGTTACTGATGGGGTCTTGGATGGTAGTCAAGTGCAAGGCAGAGGGCATCCTTCACCCGACATTAGCAATGAGAGGGACGGCCTCAGCGCTGTCACCTCTCCTCGGCCATTTCTGAGAAGACACCATTGTCACACCCAAGTGAGGAAGACTTGGCCACTCACAGAGGGGCCTCAGTAGCCTCAGCACGGATGGGGAGGGGGGTGGGGGCAGCCACTGGCTCACAGCAGGGAGTGCAGGACAGTCTTCCTTCCTCTCTGGTTGATACTTTTTCCTCTCTCGCGGGGGTCCCTCATGGCCTTTCATCCGGATTTCATATTCGCATAAAGACATCAAGAAAAGATTCTAACAGAAAGAATTATTAGGCACGGCTGTCAAAAGCTTTATCGGGAAAGAGAGAGGGAAGGAGGAGGCCCAGTAACCCTTTGTGTGCTGGCCTGCAGCCTGGAATTCCTGATTGGCCCTAGACATGGAGGGCAGGGTCTGTACATAGGGATCATCAGTCACACTCGTGGGCTCTGGCGCCTAATCAGCCATGTACTCACATGCACACATGTGCCCACATGAGTGGACACGATGGACCTGTTTTTTGGCAGACTTCTGAGTGTAACTCTCCGGGCTTGGGTCCAGGCAGCCCTCCTAGATAATGGCTTTGGCCCCTCCGTCTCTTTCTCTTTGTTCTCCTTAAAGGACCGTGTTCATCTGCCCTCTAGACTGGTGTCTTCACACTCTTCTCATGGCCCCTTCTCTACCTCGGAACTAAGATGGAGCCAGACTGGGGATGTAGTCTACCCTGGTCACACATTGGGCAGCATTTGTGCAGGGCAGACATCCCACATGCTACTCTGGAAGTCTCTACCTCCCCACCCCCACTTCCACCCCACCCCTGGCTCTTGGGAAGATGTGTTCTGTGCTTAGGAAGGCATTAGCTACTGTGGGTCTCCCTCCTGTTTCCAGCTTCTACTTTTCCAGTGAAGAACTTCCTCACCAGCTTGCCCCAGAATGCTTTGCCACCTGCTGGACCCCATTCGTTCCTCAAAATACAGAGTGGGCCTCCAGAGGAAGGGTCCTGGGGACATGGGGTATTCAGCTGGTTGAGCAATAGCTTCCGGGGCTAGAGCAGGGGATGTCTCTGCACTGTTAACAGAGGGCCCCTCCGCATTTGTAGCAAGGGGCCCCTGGATCCAGGGTGCACAGCGCCTTGGGATGCGTTTTCTACACAGCCTCCCTGTGCACAGAAACCGAAAACCGCATGCCGACAAACAGCTCCCTCGGCAAACGTTTTTATTTCCAATTAGCAAAAGAAAAATTGCTAATTTGCTGTAGTTGGACCGGGCTGACGTCTCAATCTGCGGAGTGTCAGAGCAGTGAAAGAAAATGCTTCACACTGTGCTGGCGAGAGCCAGCAGCTCTAAGAGGGTCAGGGCAGCGGGCCCAGAAACCAGATTGACTGGCCACAGCGCTAAATTACTCACACAAGACACACATTGTCTGCCGTGCCAGCTCCCGGAGGACCTGCTTTCTCATTCTCTCCCCTCGGAGTGCAGCGGAGCTGGGCGGGGGAAGGGTCCAGCGTGGGAGGAGAAGGCCGGGGGCCAGGCAGTGAGCCTTTGGGAGGGTGGAAGCGTCTTCAGAAAGGAGCTGGCAGAAGCGGGTTAATGATTACCCTGGCTGGTCCACATCAGTTGGGAACTGAACGGTAAAATCCCCCGAGCCCAGCCATAGCTTTGCCCCCTGAGATGAAGATAGATAATGTCTCAAGGCTGACGGGGACCAGGACCAGGGTAGGGTGGGCGGGACATTCAGCAGGGAATGTGGAGTCTCTTTTTCTGACCTGGGGGACCTCACTCCCCTAGAAGTCTAGGCAGTATCTCTTCCAGTCTGGGGTTCAAAGACAGGGCTGTACCTGCTTCTCGGGTTCTTCTAGTCATGGTATCTTCTTCGCAGAATTTGGGTGGAATAAGGACCAGGAACCACTGGAGTTGGAGTCTCTCTCCCCTGGGGGACAGTGAGGCTGTCGTAGGGCCACAGATGTTTGGCACTCAAGTAATGAGGAACCTCCACACTGACCACAGAACCCCTGCCGGCAGAGGCCTCCTCGGCTCTCACAGGACCTAGACAGCTTTGCCCACAGTTCCAGACAGAGGACATCCATTACAGGCCCACACCGGCCTTGATAAAAGCATCCGTTCTCCCTGCTTGGCCCACACCGTCTGTCCGCCTGTGTGTGACACCTCCTTCCGCATGTCTCTGTGGGTCTCAAGCCCACCCACCTCACAGGCCTGTTCCAAGAGGAGATTCCCATGCCAGGAACCACAGGCTGTCTCACTATTCCAGCCAGCCAGGCAGCCCCAGGACTGCCCCAGGACTGACCAGTGCAGACTTATCCCGGGGAGATGCGCCTGGCCTCTCTAAGTCTTTCACCTCCATGTAGCTCGCACCCCAGACCAAGCAAGACAGGGTAAAGGAGGAAGCAGCTGGGTGCAGGAGCATGGGACCATGCAGCCCGCTCACTCCTTGGAGGGTCTTGTGCACAGATGTTGGCTGTGGAGTTCCAGTCACAGGTGTCAAGAGGAGCTGAACCCAGCACACCCTGTCTGGGGAGCACACGCCACCACACAGCCCAGGAGGATTCTTGAGGGCAGAGGCTATGCCCTGGCATCAGAGCTGCCCACTGCTGATGCCTGGTTTAGAACTGTCATATGCAACTCTCTTCTCACGTAAAGCGATCCTGGAGTACATGCTGGTGTTTAGCAACAGCCTCAGAAAGACCCTCTGCTTTGCTCTAGTCTTAAAGAAAACAGGCACTCCAATGGGAAAGCCCAGGGCTGTACTTGGGCCCTCTGGTAACAGGCAGAGCTCCCTGCTGTGTGTCTTCGAACAGTCACTTGGCCTCTCTGAGCTTCTGAATCACAATGTAAGGGACACACTCAAACCAGATAATGTATGTGGGACCCCCCCCTTTTTTTTTAAACACAAGATGTAAAGAATGGCCTGGGTACGTTGTCTTTGTGCAAGTAGAGAGGGAATGCCTTCAGCTGTATTGTTAGAGAACCCTTTGTCCTGAATGGACGCAGTCTATAAGTACTATATTTTCTTCAGTAAAAATAAAGAGTTACTGCCGAGGCCATCAATCACAGAGAGACATGCAGCACTGTTCCCAAGCCAGTGAGGGCAGGACAGGCATTTGGAATTTGTCCCTTTCTCCTTGGCTCCCTTTCCTGTCTGGCTTTGAGCTATCCAGAGAGTGAGTGTGCCGGACACATGCACATAGACACATGTGCATGTAGATATGTCGTGTGTGACCTGCATGAGCTCATATGCACATATACCACACACATAGCATATATATATGTGTAGGTGTGTGTGTGTGTTGGGGGGTGGGGAGGGCAGGGTTTCCCACATGGAGAACATACTCGTAGCCCCAGAGCACAGAACCACAGATCTCCAGTGGCAACATGCAGACTGGGCACAGAGGCATGCAGATGGGAAGGGGGAGCCTTAGCAGGTGCATGGCAGGGTTGGCCTCAGCAGCAGGTGTCCTGACCTTGAGGGCAGGTTCCCTCCCTCTCAGCCTCCTAAACCCAAAGCAAAGAGAGCCAGGCTGACCCCACCCCCTCCCCAGGTAGGAGAGCCAATAACAATAGGTAAGGTTCCCCCCCCCCCAGCTGCTGGCCACTGCTTGGGAGGATGTGTTTTTCCCCATCTTTCTGAGTAGGAAGGAACCAAGCAGACCTAAGTTCCTGCATACCCTTTCCCCTGCATCTGAGGGCTGAAGGTTATCAGACCAACTGTCCCACCTTTGCTCCCTGAGGAAAACCGTCTGTGGCCTCCAGCAAGCTTCAAGTGTCGTACACCACTGGGCTCTGCCCAGAGATGGGCTTGGCACACTCTGGGCCCTGCCCATGAGGCCTTGCTCACTAGCTACTGTTCAGGGCCTGTGTTCTGTCCTGGCTGCGCTCCAGAACTGCTGGCGGCTTGGCCCAGGCAGAGCCCAGAACATGACCTCTGGCAGTGGGCGGGGCCTCGGTCCTGTGCAGAGCCCTGCCTGTTTCCCACATGCTGCTTGGGCTGGGGACCAGTGCTCCTGCCCTTGGAGTTGTGGCTGAGTTAGAGCTCCGCTGATTCCTTCCTGCCTCTACGAAAACGATTAGATTTTCAAACTCTAAAGCTGATGTGTTTTGGGTTCAGGTGGCCCATCCGTATGCTCTTAACTCTCAATTGTAGGGCAAGTAGAATCTGCCACGGAATCCACAGCTGAGTGCGCGTGCTGCAGGCTGTGTGAGCTAGCGGAAGCCCTGTCCTCACCATACCCCAAACCAGGTCAACCGCCATGTCTTCAGAGGGTCCCATGGAACCGGAGTGGCCCTGCCTCAACCTTAGCCAAAAGTCTCTCTCTACTATTAAGAAATTATCAAATGAGTACAACCTGGACCCATTTTGAGACGGGTACAGTTAACCACAGTGCTGATTACTGGGGCACTATCGATTTTTGAGGCGAGCAAACGTTTGTTTTCCGAGTTTATAACACCTGTTATCTTCTGACTAATAAGAGCTGTGCTGTGAGCCGAAGTTCATCTTTTGTCTGGGCAGTTCCTGGGCTAGGCAGGCCCTGCACACCATACATGGGTGTGCTAGGGTCATACACAAACACAGGCCTCTCCAACATGCCTAGAGGAAGAGAGACTCTTTGGCTATCACAGTGTGACAAAGAGTTGTAGGCAATGCCTCAGTCAGTCGAACATAAGGACCTGAGTTCAATTTCCCTGGAATCCATTAAAAAATAAAATAAAATAAAAAGCAAGACACCCTTATCTTGATGCTGGGGAGACAGTAACAGGAAGAACCCTAGGGCTTATTAGCCAATCAGCCTTGCCTACTTAGTGAGCTTCAAGAGATCCCATGTCACATGCACACCTACACATGCACAAGTGTGTACATCCACAAACATGCATCTGTACACATAGACGCAAAAGTATGCCCAAAAATCTAAAATAAGATTGTTTATATCTCCCCCTCCCCTTAATTTAGGTCAGATTAAGCTCATCTAAAACCTGCCTTTCCTGTCATGAGTTGTGGAGAAATACAGTTTGAATCAAGTATTTGGATGGTGGACATATGTTATAACCTTAGGAACAACTTCCTTGACAAATCATGGACCTGGCACAAATGTCCCAGCCCTGCATGGCTTCCTGGCTTTCTGCTCTCCTCAGCCTTAACTACCTCACATGGTGCAAGTGTAGGGCTGTTTCTCAGCTCCATCCTCAAATATTAAGACAAACGGATGTCACTTTCAAGAGCATTAAATATAATAGAAAATCCATGGAAGCAATTGAGGGATTTCTCTTCCAGAGAAGCTCTCGTGTCAGGTAAAGAGGCTGCAGTATATCAGTGTGCTCCACCCCTCAAATAGATAATCAATTTCCCTGAAAGCATCAATAATCAGAGTGGACATTTATTGCCCCTCAGATGGTTTATCTCTGGGGCTGGGGGCAGCAGGGCCATGAATACCTAATCTGCCAGGGAACACAATTAAATGCTATGTGAATAAAGGATTTTATACCATGCATCAAAAAAGCAATCAAATTCATAATTGAACTCAATTGGATGAAATCGTCCAGAAATAAAAATCACACCCAAAGAATATAACTTGACTCCCAGTGTTATAGGTCAGGCAACAGTGTTGCCAATATCCTGTTTGTTTAGGGCTATAGCCTGGCTTATCCCAGCCTGCAGGTGTGACTGCTTCTCTCACCTCTCCACACATTGCTCAGGGCTGGCGCTGTAGCTTTCTGTTTTCTTTTCTTGGAGAAGGAAAAACACTTTTCTGGTATGTATTAGCTCTCAGACTTACAGGAGAAATGGTGTCTGCTCACCTTCATGAGGGGTGCTTGCTTGCAGTAAGGTTGAACAATTC
Source organism: Mus pahari (assembly GCF_900095145.1). NCBI lineage: Eukaryota > Metazoa > Chordata > Mammalia > Rodentia > Muridae > Mus > Mus pahari. Next base: position 105,400,557 of record NC_034595.1, on the reverse strand, counting down.
AGGCCATGGTTGGGATAGAATAGTCTGAGAGTCCCACTGGACCAAAGAAAGAATTCCGTGGGAAGCAGGGACCGTCTGGGAGCCTGCTCTGCCCTCTCTGGAGTGTCTAGATGACCTTGAGCTGGCCTAAGCAGGAGCTCTTGGGGAGGCTTAAGGTTCTGGTTCTCAGACTCTTGTCCCCGGAGAAGTTGCTGCCTCCTGCTGGATTCAGATGCGTGGGACTAAATGAATCCAGAGGCAGACATAAAAGCATTGCAACAGTGTATCTCCCCCTTGGGTGGGGCTGGGGGATAGGGGATAGGAGGGCACCTTTGGTCCCAGTTCAGGTCTGCTTGGACATCAGGAACTTGATTTTCAAAAGATCCCTGAGAACGTTAGAGTTTAAGGTCATGCATGCTTGGCAGTATATGGCTTTTAGTTTGGAAGGGGAAAAAAAAGCATAAAGGGCATTTTGGATACAAAATAGCTCTTTAAAACAGCATTTTGATGAGTTAAGTATAAATAAATCAGAAACACACGGATTTCATTTCCTTTAAAATACCCGCGGGCTCAAACACTAGCGGGAAAAGTGCCTGGCAAACGGCGGTTTGGGATTTTGACAAACCCAAATATTTTGGAGAGGTTTCTGAGCTGTTTGCACCCAGTCTCCTCTTAGCTCTGCCTTTTGTGAGGTGCGCATGTTGATCAGTCCACAGCTGCCTCTGGGGGGGGGCAGGTCCAGTGGAGGGGGCACTCCCCAGCTGTGCACTTCTAAAGAATAACCAAGACACATTGCTCAGGTGTGCACAGTGTGGGCCCCTGCATATTGTTGTATACAAGTCTTCATTCAGAGGAAGGGAGAAGAGACATTGAGAAGGGAAGAGTCTTTGCAATTTTATTTTGTTGTGGAATGGAAACACCCACACGCACACACACGCACGCACACACACAGACAGACAGACACAGGCACACACATACACATATACCTTTCTTGAAGTCCTGCCTCTGTATCTGTACTGGTACAAAGGCAGTGTTGTCTACTCAAGGCCCAAACCTCTAGTCTCCTATCGGGAGACTCTACCTCCTAAGTGTCAGATCATAGGTCACACAGCCCCTGAATCTTCAGGACAGCCAGATGTGTGGGCACAGGGAGGACAGAGCCATAACAGCTGCATCCCACTGTAGTGGTGGAGCAGAACGGACTGGGTGGGGAGCTCTTTACCTATATCTGTGGCTCAGTGTGATCCCCACAGTAAGCCAGGCCCCTAAGCAGCTGCTTCAGGACAGACATCAATCTGAACTTGTGATTAGGAAAGGCCAGAACTGCCTCTATCAGCCCCAGAGGTGGCAGTCTCATTGGACATAGAAACGCCAGTGTTGTCCCTTTTCCCAGTAGCTCAGGTGCCCACAGGAACAACTTCTCACGGCTCACTATGAGTGGGACCTTCCTGCTCAGAATTCAGATCTGCCAAGAAGTGCCGAGGGAGCTCAGACTGGTAGAGCTCACTCTGCAGTTTTCTAAACTCATAAAATTTAGAGGCATCCAAGGGGAACGTGGAAATGTCATCTGCATCAGGAGGCTTTCTGGTGAACCACCTGGAGTCACATCATTCAGCCAGGGGTCTCGGCATGGCTCGTTATGTGGTTCTTTGCTGGGGTGTGTGTGCTGTGCAGGGTCTCATCCAAGACCCCTGAAGCAGCAGACAGGCTGCACTCTTATCTGAGATCTGGCCCATCGTGGTCGGCTCTGTGTCTCTCTGAGAGACAGAAACAGAAACGCCACTTGGCTAGGGTTGCCTGAGACATCTTTCCCTCCACAATGTTCCTTTTGGCATCTGATTAGAAAAAAAATCTTGCAATCAATACCCAAAGTTGGATTTTGAGATTTTCTGCAGGATTGGGCTTGGAGCATTTAATAACAAGGTTCCTTACTGTACTCACCCTCTAAATTTATAACAAAAACAAATATTTCCCCTTCCTGACGCAGAAGGCCATGCCAACGGCGCGGAGGAGCCTGGATACAAGGGAGGAAGCAATTGGATCCGCTTAAATGCCACAAACATAACCCCCTGGCGCTTCTTAGCAAGACCAGGTCCCTTAACGGGGACCCTGGGGAACAAGAACATTCCGGCTAATCTCCGACCACTTCTCCTAATTGTATGATGTTACGCGCTAATCAACAGCCAATGCCCTTTCTCTGTAAGACCAAGACAAAGCCTCAAATTACTAATTACGCAAATACAGTGTCTTTTGCTAATTGGATTGGTTAATGTTAGTTCATAAAGCTCTTTAAGGATAGGCAGTGTGGTATGAAAGAGGCAATTCATACGTTTAATAACAGGCTAATAACTGTCAGCAATGAATAATCAGCCGTTGTCGCGTGTGCAGAACGTCCTGCGCTCGCTCTTTCCAGCTCTTTGCGCGTCTGTTACAAATTAATGCCTTCGCAAGAGCCAACTGGTGTGGCAAGCCCCTGTCTCCTGCCGCTTGTGTTCCCACCTTGCCTCTGGCCTGTGAGCCTTGGAGCACATGTCTGGCCACAAACCTGGTGGCCTCCTGGGGAGTGGTTCTCCTACATAAAATGGAGCCCTGTTACTACTGTTATTTATGAAAGAACTGGGTGATTAGGAGCAGGATCCAGGGTCCTGCGTCCTTGTCCTAAGGCCACAGGCTAAGCTGTTTTACTCAGTGACCCTGGGCAAGCTCCCTGACCTTCCCAGGCCTCAGTCAACTCAGCTGGAAAATTGGGTAAAAAGATTGTAGTGGCCCTCAGGCACAGAGCTGCTGAGTGAAGCAGACTATGGGCAGCCACCATGATCCCATCTGCCTTCCTCTAGAGAAGTCAGTGCTGAAAGGACTTTGGGGCCTAAATATCTAGTTGGTAAAGTGCAAAGGCCAAAGTCCCCAGCCCCTTGTTCACATTTCTCAGTCTCATGGGGCCTCAGACTCAAGATCACCATAAGGTACTAGAAAAAGAAGATAAGCTAACCCTGTTGTGAGACTCCTCTAGGAGAGCCCAAGGACTTGCAAAGGCAACCAAAAGCTATCACCTGCGGGGGGAGGGGGGCTTTTCCTGTTTGTAGCTAAGAAGTTAATGCAGTGGCAGGAGAGAAGACTCAGCTGTTAAAAGCACCGGCTGCTCATCCAGGGGACCAGGGTTCAATTCTCAGCACCCACATGGCAGCCTTCTACTGTCTGTAACACCCGTGCCAGGGGCTCTGCCACCCTTAAACAAACATACATGCAGGAAAAACACCAATGCATTTGAAATGAAAAGAAATAATATTTTTTTAAAGAAGAAGTTGGTGGAATCTGAGTGAGTCAGGTGTGTCCCTCTTCCAGTTTGCTTGGAGATGTGGGCTTCCTGCTGTATCCCAATTTTTGCTGTCTTAGCTGTGTATGTTTCCATCAGGATTGATCTTTAGGACAAAAGAGAATCTTTTTACACTAAGTGTGCTCTGGGGATGAGAAGCAAGCTCAGGAAGATCCCAATACAGAGTATTTGCTCTCCTGAGCTTGCCTGCTACTGGAGCCTTCTGTCTTGCTCTGCAGAGGTAACTTGGGAAACACCAGGTGAACCTTTGTCATTTCCTGGGTCATCCACACACTGTATGGTCCTTTCTTGCGCTGTGGGGCAGACACAGCCCCCAGGAAGCTGTGAGATCACCAGGGAGACAGACAGCTGGCATTCTACAGTGAGCTGCGGTATGCTGTAAGCTGGGATGTTCAGAATGTGAGGTGTAGCCCAGTGCATTTCTGATTTGTGATATTTTCAATCTAGGACGTTTTCCTGGGACATGACCTGGAAGCAAGCCCAGGGGCATCATTGTAACAGCTCATAGTAATTAACACCATTAGACCAAAACAGGCAAAATGGGCTGTAAAGAGAAAAGGGAGTTTTACATCCCCTTGCTCTGGCCCTACTGCAGGCTCCCAGGGGGAGAATAGCACCAAGCTGAGAGAGAAGCAAAGCTTAGAGGATCTTTCTTGGTTCCTTCCTCTAGCCCAGAACTTAAAAGATGCAGCTGGCCCAACTGTGGAGCCACCCCAGGTGGAGGCAACCTGAGACTTAAAAAATGTATGGCCCTTGATGGCTTCAAGTATCCTGGCTCAGATGCCCCTCACCAGAGAATTCTTCTCATTAGACCCTATATCCATCCAGACTCACCTAACTTCACTCTTGCACACATCTCCCATCTCTCCCTGCACAGAGTGTTCTGGGCCCTCACCCCTCTGGCCATACTTCCCAGACTCTCACGATTCACAGCTGGGCAGACTTCAGCCGCCCTTTCAGTCCTGGAGAGGAACAAATAAAGTGAATGGACAAACAAATGGCCAAAGTAACTGCAGAATCAGTTTCAAACCATCTGTGTTTAGCACAACTTTTTCTGAAGCTGAACCCCCCTGGTTCAGGTGCCTTTATTGGATTGGATACATTGTTTCCATCAAGTCCGTGGGAGGAGCTCGGTCTAGCTGGCTGTAGAAACAGTCACTTCCCTGGAATACAAAGGTGGCAAGAGACTGCACCGCTCTGAAGCCAAGGAGATAAGAGGCTGACATATTCCTGAGACATTTGTTGTCCAGTGTACCCTATGCAGAGAACCTAAAGGTCATGCATGTCACAGGTGCCCCAAGCTGGTCCTCCTCTTGAGCTGACAGGGGTCATTCTGTCTGCAGATGTTGATCTTGTCATATTAACTGGCAGACCCACTGCAGCAGGCCACAAGGTGAGATGCCTGTGCAGAGCAGATTTCATTCAGATCCCGAGGTCTGTGAACTCAGCAGCTCATTTTGGCTATTTCCCACCTGTGCCTTCTGACTCTGGCACTGGCGATAAGGCAGGGAAGGAAAGATGAAAGGATCTTGTCTGTTCAGAACTAGAAAGAAGGGAAGGCTGCAGGCATGAGTGTTTCCCCAAGACACATGGACAGCAGGATGTTTCCAGAGAGCAACAGCCTTCCTTCATGAAGCATCAGGAAGCAGGGAAAGGTGACAGAGTAAAAGCCACCTCCCCCGGAACATGAAGGCCCTGGGTGTCTGGCTTGTATTAACTATCTGTGCTTCTGATACTGTTGATGAGTTTCCAGGCAGGAATCCTGGTTCTTTGCAGCAGGGTTGCCACAAAATGAAACTCACAGGGAACACGTGCATTTACTCATTGACCTCTCCAGATGAGGGTTGAGAAGGGACAGATAGACCTGTTGTAACTCACCGCAACAACCTGGTGTGCAGAGGGTCAATTTGAAAGTCATTCCTGATCCCTGAGTGTACCAAGGCCTTCCTGAGACTTGTTCTCAGAGTAGAGAACAAGAACCCCTGCCTCCTAGTTCCACAGCCACCTGGGCCAGAGTCTTAATCAGTTCCAACCTCTGGACTAAAAGACTTGCCTGAGGAAAGAACCTCCCCCCCCCATCTCAAAGGTGGCTTACTGTCCTAGAAGGTCATGTGACTCTGGGTCAACTCCCATCTCAGAGGTGGCTTACTGTCCTAGAATGTGACTCTGGGACAACTCCCAAGGAATACTTTGGGATTTTCTTTGTGATATTTGCTAGTCCTGTTGGAAAATGACAGACAGACAGACAGATCAAACAAGAGAGAAAAGGAATGAGAGAGAGGGACAGAGAGGGAGAGAGAGAATGAGAGGGACAGGCAGAGACAGAGAGATGGAGCGAGACAGACAGAGACAGAGAGAGGGAGACAGACAGACAGAGACAGGGAGAGATAGAGAGACAGAGAGGGAGAGAGATAGAGAGAGAAAAAGTGAGAGACAGACAGAGACATAGAGACAGGGAGAGAGACAGAGGGGGAGAGAAAGAATGAGAGGGACAGACAGAGACAGACAGACAGAGGTAGAGAGAGACAGGGAGAGAGACAGGGAGGGAGAGAAAAAATGAGAAATATGGACTGACAGACAGAGATAGAGACAGGGAGAGAGAGATAGACAGAGAGGGAGAGAAGGGGGACAGACAGAGTGAGATAGAAAGAGGGAGAGACGGACAGACAGACAGGCAGACAGATAGAGAGGGAGAGAGAGAGGAACAGAACCATTTCAGACTGCTTCCAATTTCCTACCTTTACTCAAGGGTGGCTGCAGCTGGTCTTCCAGGTCCTGTTGGGTGGGCCCCAGCAGCTGCTGGCCAGATCCAGTGTCCCACAGCAGCCCAGACAAGGCCCCTGATCCATCCTTTTCCACTGCCCCAGAGTCAAGCAAGCCCACAGGCAGTGCGAGCTCTACCCTGGGTTGTTGTTTCCCCCTTCTCCTCACCCCGCCTGGGATTTTTGTCTTTATCACTCACCATTGGCCATTCTGTGGTCAAGGGATAAGGCTCGATGAGCCACCTCCTCCCTGCACCTAAACAAGACCATGGGCTGAGTTAAGTCTCTGAGTCATAGAGTGTTGACGACTCTTGCCCAGGGCTGGGGTAGCCAGGATGGCTCTATCTCTTTACCCTGGGATTGGATTACCTGGTGTAAATTAACCTCCTCGGGGCTTGGTGGCAGTTGCAGAAGCAGGTCTGTCTTTGGTAATACTAATACAATAGAATAATAGTCAGTTTCTCAGGTGCCTTTATCACCCTTGGCAGCTTCAACTCATTTTCTAACCTATGTCATCTCATGCCCCAGAAGCAGACGAGAGGTTGCAAGGCCATCCAAGGGCATGCATGTTCAGAGAGTATCACTGGTCTTGGAATGGGCAAAGTGACCCTGAGCCGGGTGCCTTGCCTCAGCCTTGGAGCCTCTCCCAACTCTGGAGGCTCCATACAGGAAGAGAGAAAATACCTTTAGTGTCGTGGGAGCCTCTGAAGACAGGCAGTCTCGGGGGTGCACTTGAAGTCCAACAGGAGTGGACAGTCCTGCAGAATCCCTTAGCAGTTTTTACCGTACTTTGTCCCAAGCAAGGACAAAAGCCAGGCACATGAGTTCACTTGGGAACTGGAGGCAGGTTGGGTGGGGTGAGACAAGCAAGCCTGCCTTTCTCACACCAAAGAGCAGATTCAAGCCCCAGGGCTCCTGGCTACAGCCACAGTCTAGTGGATTCTGCAAGATCCCCTCAACTGGAGCTTCAGAGCCATGCACAGAACACACACACAGCTGTTCCTGTAATTGGGCCCCATTAGGAAAGTGTGCGGTCTTGTCTGGCGGCCACTCTCAGCCTCTCTCTGCCCCCTTACACAGTGGTCTCAAGTTAGCAATGCAGCTGTGACTAAACCCAGACATTTGAGGCTCTGCCACCCTGTCCCCTTCCAGCAGATTGGAAACATCATTTGTGAGACAAAGTTCCTTACACCCTTTCCTACTTGTTTCTTCAAACGGAACCAGTTCTAATGAGACCAAATGAGATAATGGCCCTGTGCACGTCCTTTGGAGCTGTCAATGTAACACCGGACATGTGTCCCAGCCTCTCTTTGAGTCTCTACATTCTCTGGCATAGACAGAGATGCTTACTGAGAGCAAAGAGTAAGACCGGGGAGTGCCCCTGAGATGGAACCTCATGGCCCTTAGTCTCCTTGTTACTTTGTTGCAGGTGGGAATGGAAATAGTGGTACCCTAGCCTCCTTGGTTGCTACTTTGTGGAACTCAGAAGTGTGCATGGGCAAACTGCTTGTGAGAACCAGAGTGTGGTAAATCCAGGTGGGAACATGATGAAGGGAAAATGGGACCAGATTTGGGGGTGGGGGGCATTATAAAAGGAACACCTGTGGTGGTGGTGGTCTTTTCATCTCTATAATGCACTACAGCCCCCTTTTCTCTTTTAGTGTATGTATGCATGTTCATGTGTGTGCACAAGAGTGTGTGATTGCAGATGCACATGTCTGCACTGGGATGCAGAAGCTAGAGGGTGACACTAAGGTATTTTCTTCTCTTAGTTGTTCAAGCAATCTCTCACCAAACCTTAAGCTCACTGACTTGTCTACACTGGATGGCCAGGGAATCCCTCTGTCCCTCTGCCTTTCCAACACTGGACTTACAGGTGAATCTAGCTTATTAAGAAGACTTTTAAAGCCGGGCTTGGTGGCACATGCCTTTAATCCCAGCACTCGGGAGGCAGAGGCAAGTGGATTTCTGAGTTTGAGGCCAGCCTGGTCTACAGAGTGAGTTCCAGGACAGCCAGGGCTATACAGAGAAACCCTGTCTCGAAAAACCAAAAAAAAAAGAAAGACTTTTGAAGAGTGATGTGCATGCATGTGTGCCCTGTGAGTCTCTGCATTTATATGCATGTAAGTGTCTGGGAAGGCCTAAAGCTTTGGCTCTCCGGGAGCTGGAGTTACAGGCAATTAATTATGAACTGCTTAAATATGGGTGCTGGGAACCCAATCTGGGTCCTCCTGCAGGAGCTGTGAATGCTCTTAACTGCTGAGCTGTCTTTTCAGACCCTGTACCCCATATTTTTACATGGGTGCTAGGAATTTGAACTCAGGGCTTTAAGCTTATGCTTCAAACACTTTACCAACTGAGCCAGAGGTGGCAGCAGTGGTGGAGGTGGCAGTGGTGGCTTCTCCTCCTCCTCTTCTTCTTCTTCTTCTTCTTCTTCTTCTTCTTCTTCTTCTTCTTCTTCTTCTTCTTCTTCTTCTTCCTCCTCCTCCTCCTCTTCTTTCTCCCCCTCTTCCTCCTCTTCCTCCTCCTCCTCTTCTTTCTCCCTGTCTTTCTCTTCTTCTTCCCTCTCCTCCACTTTCTCTTCTTCCCCTCCTCTTCTTCCTCCCCCTCTTCCTCTTCCTCTCCCTTCTCCTCTTCTTCCTCCTTTTCCTCCTTCCCCCTCCTCCTTACAGGATCTGAATTTATCTCACTTTGGTGCACTCCTACCTCCAAATAATAAATGACCCATCAAACCCCAGTGAGAAAGTTATGTCACAGCCCCAGAGGAGCTGAATGGCCAGGGGTCGAGCCCCTAGGGCCTCCATCATAGGAGATCTAAGAGCTTTCTCTTCACTTATGATTATTAAAGATCGCCCTAACAAACAAGCCATCGATAAGTGGGGTCAGGTTGAAGTGCATTAATATAATTCTATCAATATCAAGGTTATTTCTATAACTAGAAAGGTTGAAAGTAAAAGACAAATGTTTGTGTGGAGCCATTAGTCAGCCTGATGGCTTGTTTTTCCCACCAAGGAAGCAAAGGCCCTCAGGAGACAGCGAGGCTCGATGTCTATAGGGCCATTGTGGGTCTCTGTGGGGCTGCCATCATGGATTCCTGTTGGCATCTGTGGCAACCACTGTCCTGCTAGCCTGGGAGGGAGGAAAGTGCCTGATAATATCATCTGCTTAGCATCCTTGTGTGTGCTTGGGGGATTTCCAGAGCTCTCTGAAGTAAGGGGAGAGGATGACCACAGGGTCCTGGGAGTGTGAGCGGATGAGCTACCTCTGGGTTTGTGATGGATCACGCTCAGAGTTGGTGCAAGCAGTGGGAGACTGAACAAAGGAAGGGGGCTTGGGTGTTCCTTGGCACAGACATCTGTTCTGAGGGCCAGGGGTGCAGGTCAGCATAGAGCACTCTCTTAATGTGCTTCCATTCCTAGCATCAAAACAATGAAAGGAAGACAGGAGCGGAGGCAGAAAGGAAGGAAAGGGATGGGAAAACAGAAGGAAAGGAGAGGAAAAGAAAGGGAAGGAAAAGAAATGGAAAAGAAAGGAAAAGGAGAGAGGCAGGCAAAGAAGGGAGAGAACAAGGGAGGGAGAAAAGGGGGGAGGGAGAGAAAGAGGGAGGGGAGGAGGGAGGGGAGGAGGGAGAGGGAAGGAGAGAGAGGGAAGGAGGGAGGGAAGGAGGGAGAGAGGGAAGGAGGGAGGGGAGGAGGGAGAGGAAAGGAGGGAGGGAGAGAAGGAGGGAGGGAGAGAAAGAGGGAGGGAGAGAAGGAGGGAGGGAGAGAAGGAGGGAGGGGAGGAGAGAGGGAAGGAGGGAAGGAAGGAGGGAGAGAAGGAGGGAGGGGAGGAGGGAGAGGGAAGGAGGGAGGGGAGGAGGGAGAGGAAAGGAGGGAGGGAGAGAAGGAGGGAGGGAGAGAAAGAGGGAGGGAGAGAAGGAGGGAGGGAGAGAAGGAGGGAGGGGAGGAGAGAGGGAAGGAGGGAAGGAAGGAGGGAGAGAAGGAGGGAGGGGAGGAGAGAGGGAAGGAGGGAAGGAAGGAGGGAGAGAAGGAGGGAGGGGAGGAGAGAGGGAAGGAGGGAAGGAAGGAGGGAGAGAAGGAGGGAGGGGAGGAGGGAGAGGGAAGGAAGGAAGGAAGGAGGGAGAGAAGGAGGGAGGGGAGATGAGAGAGGGAAGGAGGGAGAGAAGGAGTGAGGGGAGGAGGGAGAGAGGGAAGGAAGGATACAAGGAGGCCATCCTGGTGCAGAAAGATTTCAGACAGCACGAAGCTTCCCTTACTTACACAAATTAGTCTCTTAGAACTCAAGAACATTTATAGCTAGCTACCTTCCGATTCCTGTCCAAGTCTGAATACTCCAGATTCCTCCTATAAATGCCACATCATTGAGTTCACCCTGGGCCCGGTGTAATGTCTGCCAGACTCACCTGTGCCCCTCTGTCTGAATGATTAGTGCTTTGCGGTGGCGAGGGAAGACCTTGTTGTATTAAGTGTTCTTATTACAGGACATCAACCATCATGAGCCTCTGGAGGTCACCGAGGCACAAGGTTATGGATGTGAGGAACATGCTGTCTGCAAGCTCGCCGCGTGCATGCGACCCCCGGTGCGGCTTTTAGACAGCCAGTCAGGTGGCCGCTGAAGAGTGTTTCCACGCACCTACTGGCCATGTCTGACACACTGGAGCCTCCACTCCACGAAGCTCCCGTCAGGTGCCTGTAGGGCTGCTTCCGCCAATGCTATTGGCGGTGGCTCAGGTTCCAGTGGTCCCCATCAGTGTCCGGGAGTCGCTGGTATCACAGACCATGACTATTTAGTGTCTCTGGGGCCTCATGCCTGGCTTGTCTCTGCTTCTGGATACCTTCTCTGCCTGTTGCCTTTCCCCTCTGGTGGGGCGACCAACTGCGCCAACCAGAACAGTCTAACCTCTGCTAGCCTTCACTGGGGTGGGTAAGAGCTGGTAGGGTAATAGCGAAGATGGAAGAGTCAGGATCAAGAGTCAAGGTAACCTTCGGCTCATTTGAAACTGACATCTCCCACCCTATGCCAAGTGTCCAGCACAGGAAGGCAGGGCGATCAGTTCTGTGGCAGCTGAGGTGAAGTGCCCACTCACTCCAGCTCCTCGTCTCCTACTGATTCTGTTCCCTTCTGGTCCTGGTCCTCAGCTTACTGCCTGGGAGGGAAGGGGCATGGGAACCTACCAAGCTAGACTCACCAATCTCCCCTTCCTGGGCTACGGCCTTTATCTAGATACCTTGGTGGCCAGGAGAGCCTTCATAGACTGCGGGTCCTCCTGACTCTTATCAGCCTCCTGGGAGGGCAGAGAGAGGGGCTGGGATCTCCAGAGCCTGTTGTGCCGAGAAACTCCTAAGCTGACCAGCAGCTATGAAGTGAAGCTGAGCAGAAAGGCTGCCTTCATGTGTCGGGAGGGATCACAGCCTTGGAGTGTGGCCCCTCCTTAGGGGAGAGCCAACCCCCTGATTGGAAAGCTGTATATTGAATGAGGCTCAGGAAGCCCTTCATTGGGCCAATCTGCATATGCCCCTCTTTTCAAAGGAACAGCTTTAGGGTTGGGAAGTCTGAGAGAACTCTTGCAATTACCACCCCCCCCCCCAGTGGGTGGCCAGCCCAGGCCTCCTTCTGGCCTGCTGAAGATGATGCCAGAACACGTTAACAGGGTAGCCTTTAGGTGGCTGGGAGCAGAGGGGGATTTCTTTCCCATCTGGTCCTTTTTGGGGGGAGATGAGATGTTTCTATAGAAACTCTGTGCTAGCATATGCTGGGTGAGCTGAGGTCATAGGCCAGGGCTGGACCACACCATCTTGCTGCAGTATCCCTCAGGTCACCATCACCTATGCTGCCTCTCTTGGGGCCTTCACTGGACTCGTGGCAGGGTTCACAGTATTGTCCTCTGCCCTGACTCCACAAAAGTGCTGTGCAGATGTGAGAAGGCTCTTTTGCCTCTGTGAGCTGTTTCCCTCTCCTCCATCTGATGGAGTCTCTCAAACAGCCTCCATCTCTAGCCCCAGGAAAGCTAGACAGATTCCTGTTAGTAGTGGGACAAAGCGCACCAGAGCACACCACACATGAGGTGAATGAGAAAGACTCTCATAGCTGACCAGGGAAGCTAGCGGCAACCCAGAACAGCATGGATATGCAGCCCCCATCCCTACAGACCTTCCTTACCCCGTGCCTCTACCATCTGTCTGGCCCAGCTTCATCTCTGCCACCTGTCACACCGTCAGTATCCACCTGTATTTGTTCTCAGTAAAACCCAGATTCCCCGAGCCAAGACTCCAGGCCTTCTGGCCAGGCAGCCCCTCTGTCTCCTTGGGAAGGAGCTCTTCACACTGTTCCACCTTTGCTGGTTCTCAGTTCCACGCCATCCCTGCTCATCCCCACCTCAGGATCCCTAAATCAAGAGGAACCCAGGCTCACTGGCCCTTACCCAAGGCTTTCTCTACTGTTAATGTTCTGAGTATAGAGAAGGAGCGACTGTTTGGTGTGTTATGGTGTGACTCCAAGTCACTTTCTGCGAGCCAGTGTAGACAGAGGTACTCCATGACTGCCCACAGATAAGGCTAAGAAGGCACAGTAGCCCAAGACAGACAGAGACCTTATAACCCGCGTATCTGATCCGTCTGTAATAGGCAGCCACAAGCACTAGGCAGCCTCTCCTGGACGAGGTGTCCCGACAGTATGATCACACACCCAGAACTGCCCGCGAACAGAGTGTTCTTGGATCATCTGAGAGCAGCCAACCCGTGCCCAGGTTCTGGGTCTGCACCACTGTGCTGGCCAGGCCGCACAAGACAGGCCTGTGCCTGAGGGAAAATGGTTGGGCTCACAGCAAAGACCCACTGGCCCCAACAGGCCGTGAAAGAGGGCCGAGCACAGCCCATCTAAGTCGTGATGGGTATGGGATTTGGGTTCTACCACACCCTTCACGGGGAGTGGGTTTCATTGGAGACTTCTGAGAAAATCACCACCTCTCCTCACACAGAGCTAGAGACCAGGAGACCCAGGGTTTGGGGCCAAATAGGGGGGCTTTAGAAAGTAAAATGATGGTGGCATTCTCTAGGCACTGGTCTCTCAGAAGGAACCCCGGAGGGGGAATGGGGGTGGGAAATGCCCCAGAGGAGAGGAGGGCTGGCTGAGTGCAGACAGGCAGACAAGCGTGGAGACCTCTCTGCATTTCAGGGATGGTCCTCTGCTGCCTGAAGTCCTCTGCTGCTGTGCTAGACTGTGTAAATATTTTTCTTAGGAGGAAAGAGAGCCTCCATTCATTAGACAGCTCTCGCTTGTAGGAACTGAGAAGTATCTGTTTAGGCATAAAAGCTAAAAACAGTGTCTACTGCTCTTAAAAAAAAAAAAATCATCTCTGCAGCTCAAACACCGCCAAGCTGTTTTTTTTTTTTTCTTTTTCAAACGCAATAAATAAATAAATATGACCCCACTCTCCCAGCTGAGAGCTCAGGAGTTTGTGTCAACACGGCCGGATCCTTTGCTCTGGAAGCCAGTGCTGGCCTGGGGATTCAGAACCTCTCCGGGTTCCCACTAGAACTGCCAACGGGAAGTGTCCCAGTTCAGTGCTGGCCAGCACGCCAGCCAGCTAAGGGGAGTGTCCCTCTCCTAGGGAGATCCGGACAGGCGTCAGGTGTGGAACCTATCCGAAGGGAGGGACACATGGCTGTTTTCTTCAGATGTGTCTGACCACCCTCTCTGTCCCTGCAGAGCCCGTGCAGCACAGGAACAGAGGCCCACACTCTGATGCTCCCTGCCCTCAAGCATCTCCTTTGCTCCCCCCTCTGCTTTCCCCCTGACTGTTTCCCAATGACCATGCCTACATGTTGCCACCCCTGGGCTCTCGCATGAAGGAGACTCGTCTCAGAAGTGTCAGACAACCCAGGAGATGGCCAACTGCTGGTGTCATCATAGTCTCCCTTGATGGGGCTCCCGTACCCCTTAGAGCTGGCAGAACGAATGTCCTGACTGTAAGATGCTGGTATGGGAAGAACATTGAGGGTGAACATTACTCTTTAAGAGCCTCGCCTCCCAGACTCTGGTGACAGCTCGGTGGTCAGTGAAGCGTTTTTCTGCACAGATAGGAAGACCTGAGTTTGGTCAGAGCTCACTGACCAGCCAGCCCAGCTGAGTTAGTAAGTTCCAGGCCAATGAGAGACTCTATCAGCGGTATCCATTAGCCTCAGAATACATGTATGTATATGTCCTGTCATCCAGAAAGAGGCAACACGAGGTGGTTCCTCTCCAACAGCTACCTGGGTTTAAATCAAGGTAGCCCCATGTGGTCCCATTCTTTAGCAGAAAACCCTGCTGTAAGGACAGGCCCCGAAGTGGTCAACGCTACTGCTGACAGAGGAGGTCAGCAGCCACCATTCCTTATCTCTGCCCCCTAACAACCCAGAGCTCTGGAGCCCACAGCCTCCTCTAGTCAGCAAGCAAGGCTCAGAGCCAGGATAGGATGCCTGGGAGTCTCTGTCAGCACCCCCTTAAAAACAAACACCGTGCCCTTCTTCCCACCCAGAAAAGATCCTACAGTCAGCTTCCCGATGGTTCTAGGCTTAAACAAATCCCTGAATCCTGAGAAAGGACTTCAAAACAGAGATGGAAGAAATATGGGCTACAGAGGCTTAGGCTATGTGCAAAGACCAGGCGACTGCTCAGAGCAAGCCCGGACCATGCTCCCAGTCTGGCTTGTCTGGCTTTGGAGTAGCCTTGTGTTGGGACCCCCGCTGGCTTCCTCTCATAAGTCTGCTCCCAGATTCTTTGAAGGGAGAGACGCCTTCTGGGATCCATTTGTGACACCAAACAGAAAGTCGGCCCCCGTGGGGGACATGCCAGAGTTTCAGAGCTGTGAGCCTATGAGATGCCTGTATGTATGTGTGTACTCGTCACCAACCTCTTGGAGAACAGAGGGTATTTATTTTAAGAGTCAAAAAAGATGTTTTGAGCAACCCCACTTAGCTAAATCCTGGCACTGGTACCCGAGAGAGAAGCGAAATGCCGCAGGTCAAACCTCGTTTTTTTGGCTAAAATGTTCTATCAAAACACACCTAATACTTCTGCTGGGGTGCGGGGGAGACGTTGAGAGCCTCGGGCAGCCACTGCCAGCGATCAGCAAGCCAGCAGTGCGTACGCCGAGGCTGAGCTAGCAACATAAAGAGGGTTTTCAGTAAACGGCAGACCAGTCAGGGAGGAAGCCAAGGCTGAGAGGCTCCGGAGTGCGTCCGGCAGTTTCTCCACCCAAGGTCAGCCGCGGGTGAGGAGGCCTCATTAAAGATATTTCTACCTGGCAAGGCTGGTATTAAACCAAAACCCGGCTCAAACCTCCCCTTGCAGGAGGGCTCTGGAAACTCATGAGGTGCCAGCTTCCTCTGAGGGTGTGATGCTCCGTGCCCCAGTGACTAAAGAAGCCTGCCATGTGGTACTTCCTGATCCTTAGCAGATCTCAGTCCAAGCTTGTATGCCCCGTAGCTCAGTAAGCATCTATTCAAAGTGTGTGTGAAGAGGCCAAGGAACAGAGCCCCAGCCCCTGTCCCAAGGCCAGCCAGACCCTGTGACCTCGGACGCACAAGGCTGTTTGTTCCCTCTTACTTGGTGACTCTTGAAGAGTTGGGGATTAGGTTGTAGGTGTTCCTGTATGGTTGCAAATTCTAGGGTAGGTAGGAGCCATTGCCACAGCTGTGCCGACTCCTCTGGGAGTGAAGGAGCCCACAAGGACATAACAGATAGGTTATCTCATTTGGCTATTTCTTAGCCTCTGGTGTGATTGCACTCAACCATAGGTCCATTGAAACACAGTTTCTATTCCACTAAGTTAAAGGATGGCAGGCAGGTTGGGAGAAGGCTGTGTGGCCACGCACAAGCCATCTTGGTAGAGCTGCTGAGCATATTAGCCACTCTTGCACAGCGTGAAGCAGGCTCAGATCTCCAGACACAAGCCTTTTCCTCTTAGAAGGAAGGAATCTCTCTTAAAAAAAAAAAAAAAATCTCTCAGAGACGGCCATACACTCCGGAATGGTGAATGCGATCAGGAGCAGGTGATAAGCCCCTCCCGGGGAGCCCCGTTGGCTGCTGGTGCCCTTGCAAGTATCTGAAGCTTGACTGAGCACACAGAGAGCTAAGCAGGCAGGTATGCAAAGGCACAGTTCTGGCCTTGGCTCTACACTTATCAGTAACACAAGCTGCAGTTTTCCTGTCAGGAGGCTTAGCTGGGACAGGAACACCCCCTTACTCCTAAAGATTCCTTGGAGATGGGGTGGGCCATCTCTTCCAGTAAATATCTCCTCTTTCTTGAAGTAGCAGAACAGTCAGAGGCACCTCATACCCCACCCTATGTCCCAGTCCTCTTCAGTGTCAAGCACTGCGTTGACATCGGTGTGTTGGTACAAGGTGACTGTGGAATGCCACCAAGCAAGCTCCTTAGACTGGTCCTAAAACATCACATGGTCTCCTGTGACCTGTCTGCTGACAGGTTCAGCAAACACTGCATACTCTCAGGGACTTTGAAAGCAAGCGCAAGTGTGTGTGTGTGTGTGTGTGTGTGTGTGTGTGTGTGTGTGCGCGCGCGCGCGCGCGTGCGCGTGCACATGCCCCTGAAGCCTGGGACCCTAAGAAAGGATCCTAACAGTGGAGTAGACCAGTAGAACATCCAGCTAGGACTGGCATCTCAGGATTCCTCATGCTAGTAAGCTAATGGAGTTTGGAGATATGCACTAGGTTTGGGACAGTGCCTGCTCCTTATTGAACGTATAGATAGGGCACAGTTTCCACAAGTGGCATCTTCCCCATGGCTCCTCACTACCTGCCTGCATCTCCCCTTCTCACTGTAAGGCAACCTTTACCAATTTTCTCCTTCTGACTGAAGCCAGGCCATTGAAAGCCAAGAGAGCTGATGGCCTGCAGGAATGGCACACCCTGCCCTGGGTGAGCTGCAACACAGAACTACCACCCTGCATGTATTTAACAAAGAGGTCTCCATCCCTGCTGGGAACAGCACCCAGGGTACAGATTTACACAGACTGTGTCTGTGTAGCAGGAAGAGGCCTCCTAGGGTAAACTTTGCCTCCAGTGCATGAGTGGGAAAGGGGCCTTTCTAGGGTTCACTGGTCAGTTTCAGTGTATCCTCCTGTCTAGATTTATAGGGTCCCTTCCAACCTCCCTGGCTTTGAGAGAGGCGAGAAACCATAGGCGGTGCACAGGCGCAACTGTCCACAGCTCAGCTCCGACCGGTTTCTGTGGCTGAATCCGGCCAGGCTGAGCAGAGCCCATCACTGGTCACTGACAGAGAGAGCCTCCTCTGAAGGCCTGAGTCTTGCATGGTGTTCACCTTGCTTAGAGTCACTTTCCAAACCACACTTTCAGGATTTATTAAAAGAAACATCATAAAATTCCCAATGGGTTAGAATTTCCCAACGTTTAGAGTGTGACCTCTTGTTATTACAGCTGAGCCCAGGCAGAGCCTGTTTGGCACGCCACACTTTGGTTCCCTGTCCGGCCTGCACAGGCACACATGGGCACCTCAGGGAAGTGTGAAGGGAGGGAAGGAAAGCCCACGGGCCTGACACCACTCCTCGTTGTATTTTTCAAGTATGGTTTTCCATCTTGGCTCCTATTCTCATGGAAGTGACATTATAATTTACGAACATGAGTCTATGTGCTTCCAGTCCAGAAGGGGAAAAGAAAGTCCGTTCTCTACCACTCCTTTGTCGTTTGTCAGTCTGCTTAGCTTCGGCACGTCACGCATGCCAGCCCTCTGGAGCGGGGCTGGCAGCTTTCTGAGAGGCTATGTGGGGTAAGATGCCACAGCTGTGCAGACACTAGCAGAGGAAAGCTGTAAGGGGAGGCTCTGGATCCAAGGCTGGGGGTCTCCCTCCTCTTCTGCCAGATGTGTCTGTGAGGCTCTATGCTACTCACAGCTGGATAGGGAGGGTGTTCAGAGGTTCACCAGGCGCCTTCATGATGTCCGGCACCACAACGAAGAGGTGCTCACATATGCTGCAACAAACCTTCTTCCTCCCCAGTGCATGTCACATAATCACAGAGCGGTGACACTCTGCTGTCTCAGACTCAGACGGGGTCCTGTGTTGTCCCCTGTGTCTCTGCTGTCTCTTAAAGCAGAGCTGAACTCATTTTCCACTCCCACCCGGAGCTCTGCCTGCTAAGCCAAACTGGAATCCCAGGAGGTGAGGGCCATGCCTGAAGCCTAACTCACCCGTTAGGTGCAGCCCAGAGCAGAGCCATTTCTACACATGTTCTGCTTGGGTTTCTGGCAGAGCTTGGTCTGCTGTCCCTTTCAAGGTCTGCGCTCCCTGCTTGTTGCAACCACAGGCGGCCTGCCCTGAGATGCTGCAATGCCAGACCTCAGTCTGTGAGGTGGGTTCTCACACATAGACCATGGGTTCTCAACAGAGCAACACCACAGACCCAGGCCGATGGAGGACCCCCGTTTAGCATAAGGGCATTAAGCAAATGATCAAGGACACACAAATTCACTTTGCTTTTCATGGTGGATGTGATGTGACTAGCTATATGAGTCTGCCACGTGAGGGAGGAAAGGGCTAACCTGGTCTACAATTCCAGGCAGACCAGGTTAGCCCTTTCCTCCCTCATGTTGCTTCAGGATATGTTATCACAAACTAAAAGTTTTCCATGAGATCTTGACTTTGTCCTGACAGGGACATTGATCTGCCTATGGTTCAGAGCCCTCTAACGCTTGAAGGCCACTCCTGTCAGTCACTAACTGCCCTTTCCAATTGCTTTGCAGCAGATGCTGACGGATACAGAGGTGTCATCCCAGGAGAGCTGCATCAAAAAGGTAGGCAAGCACACCTTCACTGCCGTCACCCCAGCACCCTTTCACGCAGTTCCTGGTGGGGCGACTGTGTGGTCTCAGTTGTTTCTGAACTACAGGGGACAGACACAGTCCAAGAGCAGAGTGTTATCACACGCACACGCACATGCACTATATGGATGCTGTTAGGGGAGACGCTCATTTTCAAGGTGTGACCAAGGGAGTATCACCTCAGCAAGCACACCCAGCTCTTGGGAACAGAGGAGAACCCTGTGCCTGTGAGAATGGCTACAGGCTATGCAGACACATGGAAGCCAAATAAAGGCAGGTTGTGTTTATTTAACTATCTTCAGTGGATACTCACATGAAAAGAATACCGGGGGTGGGGGCGCGCGGATTCAACAGATCCTTGTGCGGTGCTCTTAACTCCCAAAGAGGACTCCAGCGTCAACTTTAAGTAAGCAAACCATTAGGCAAGAGAAAAAGCATCAACTGGGTATTGTCTACGCCTTTCTGGATGGTGATGGATCATAGCTGGTTGACAGATACGGCTCTGAGAGACCCAGAGACAGAGAGAGAGCTCTGCAGAGGGAACGACCCAGATGTCCCAGGGACACGCAACATGCAGAGGTGCGAGCGAGAGTTTACACTGTAGTCTGTGTAGTAGCAAGGAGATGCTCAGCTTTGGAGCCTCCCTGAGCTCACGCACCAGGTGCTGCATGCAATGCGCATGTGCACTGGGAGCTGCTCAGCTCTGGAGCCTCCCTGAGCTCAAGCACCGGGTGCTGCATGCAATGCGCATGTGCACAGGAAGACACTCACGTGCACATGCTCAGACAAGCATCTTATCCTGTGTTCAGGATCTTCCCATGGAGACGCCCAGGAACAAAAGCGGACACAGAGCTCCGTTTATACTCATCCCTACCTGGACGTGGTGGGAGTCTTAGCTGGGGCTGCTGCGTAGGCTCCTGCATCAGCACCACGCTGTCCACCGTGTTATTCACCTGGAGTCTTGCACTTGAGGGTCCCCGCCACTCAAGTGAGCAGACAAGCTCAATGGGTAGTAGGCTAGGCATGTGGGCAGAGCTCTCTGCCAGGGTTAGGACCTGTCCTCCAAGGCAAACCTCGGCAGCATTTAGGGGTGGGGCGTGGGTGGGAAGTTTTGACAGTGGCCCTTTCTCCCTTTCCTTCCTCCATCTCTCCCCGCTACCTTTTACCTGTACCAAGGATCAGATCCTCATTTCCCTCTTTGCCTCTTTGGATAAATTTGTGTTTTCTGAAAGGAGCAGGGTAGGGGCTGAAGCATAATTCCTTAACTCAAGGATTGTGGAGTCGTGAAGCACAGTCCTCTCCATGCCACAGGAGTGTGGCATTCACAGAGACCACCTTGGGGAAAGGTGGACTCTTGAGGACCCATCCAGCCTGGGTAGAAAGGATAAAGCAGGAGGTCAGAGGTCAGAGGTCTAATTCAAATGTAAAGGGCGGGGAAGGAAAGGTGCTGGATGCGCTGCTCTTGAGTGGAAACGGGATGGGATGAGCCTGGCCACTCTCCTCTTGCTCTGGGGTGGGAGGGTGGCCCTGCTGTTTGTGATTTGAGCTCTTTTTCCCTCCCCCTCTATAAAATGTGGTTTCCATGGGGCCCTGTCTAACCTGGTCTCAGGTTATTCTGAGAGCCACTCAAGTTTTAGGTACTCTACAGCCAGAGACCAACCCATTGGAAGCTTGGGTCGCAGGGCTGCCTCGATGGCAGGTCCTGTGATGGCTTTGAAGCCACAGGCCAGGCTGAGTGAGAGTCTGTCTCAGAGCATCTGTGGGTCAGCACCAGAGCATGGAGAGAACCGGGCTGGCTGGCTGCCTCCCCGCAGGTTTCTCACAGCTCAGCCCAGCCCTCTTCCCCCTTCTGCCCTACTAGAGGAGGTTGGAGGCTGATGCTCTGAGGGGGTTAGGGGCTGAGGAGCTGCTGCAGCATACGCGGGGGCTGCTGAACAGGACAGTGTCAGGCATCCACAGCATTTGGGCATTGTCTGCTTCCCCAGGGTCACAGGAGAGGAACTAAAACCTAATCTGAGGTCTGGAGCTGAGTGGTGGCAGATGAAGGGACTGAACTGGAGGTGGGAGTTCTGAGCTAGTCGCAGAGGGGTCACAGGTGCCTCTGAACTTTCATCTAGCTGGAAATGTCTGCTTCGCCAGCAGTTTGTCCCTTAAAGCTGTGGTTGGTGTAGACTCGTGCCTTTTCCTTGCTGAGGCCACGGCACACCCACGATGAAGCCAGTGAGTTCCTGCTGTCTAATTTTGTAGTGTGGGTCACCTGAAGGAAGTCTTGCACACTGGTATTAAAGATGTGATAGGGGATCGTGGGGCAAAGAGGCATGTGGAGGCTGTGTGGCCTTGGGCTGGTCAGTGGCCCTCTCTGGGCTTCATCTATTTCCTGCCGTCTGTCAGCTTCTGGGAAACGTGGTAGATTGGAGCATCAGAGGAGAGGTTACCACAGAGGTACTGTACTCTTCTTAATTTATTCAGAATTTACAGAAGAAGGAGCTTAGGATCAGACGAGCATGGCTACATGTGGGTCAGCTGTGTCAGGTTCACATCCAAGACTACAAGCCTGCACTAAGCGAAGCTCCGGCTGGCCCAGTCTGTCTCCTCTCTCCATTCCCTCCCCTTGGTCCCTCCCTGGACCTGGTCTCCTGCTCACCCCCATTAATCCTTCTGTCTCTTACCATCAGCATTCCTGTGGGCCCCATTGTCCCCAACATAGTGGCCTCAGGCCCTCAGCCTCTGTGCCTGTGTTCCAAACTTCCAGTGCCCAAAGCCCGGTGCCATCTCTGCTCCTGTCCTCCGTGCCCTCGGGGCATGTCACCTGAGCTTCTCCAGAAGTCACTTTGACTGTGGTTGGATCCAGCCACGCCTCTTCCCACACTGGAACCCAAGACCTCTGGGGCTGCCCCTCTGCCAGCGACTCTATTTAGTCTGTTTATTTAGAGGGAAGCCCGGGGGCTCCTGGAGAGCAAACATCTGCGGGAGATAATCTAGCGAGCTGTCCATCCATCACTCGGCCGCCCGGCTCCCTGGAGAGCACGACGGAGCCCGTAATAAAAAGGCCGGGAGAAGAGGCTTTGGGGACGAATAAAGAGCCGTGTTAAGGGCTCGCAGAAAATGGATGGAAGACATTATTAAGGCTCAATGGCCGCCTTATCAAAATCCAATAGGATAGACATTTGGCAAAGGCTTAAATTTATTCTTTGACTTTCTGGAGGGTTTGAATTTATCCGTTAACAAGAGTGTAGTCCACCCGGGGAGATGGTATCAGCCGAAGGAATTTTGATTCAATCTCCTCAGTGATATGAAAAGGGAAACACAGAGCCCCACAGCCTTTCCCTTTGTCCACTTTATCTTGTTTTCTTTCAGCGTCTTGCAAAGGAAGGAGGTGTTAATACAGGGCGACTGGGGAGAAAACACAAATGAAAGGAAGTGACCCTTTTTTTCTCCTGCGTTTTTATTTCCACCTTTCTCTCTGCTCCCTCTCCGCCCCCAAATAAAGAAATCAGGGATTTGTACCCTTCAGACTGGGACTCGGGTCCTGGAAAAGGCCCAGCCAGCATTCCTAGTCCATGGTGGGAGGCATGGAAAGAGTAAAAACTAAATCGAGAGGGTCAGCGCCGGGTCCATAAATCTCTTCCAGTTATTATTTCGTACAAAATGCTACAGGTCATAAAAGCCGCCTGATAGCCCTCGAGTGGTTCAAACAGGATGATTGATTGATGTTTACGAAAATCTGTGAAATGGTTATTTGGGTGTTAGACCCGTAGCCTCTCCCACTGGGCTCGGGGACCTTTTTCCCATAGTCTGACTGTGGATGAGCCACCTCTGGTGACCGGAAGCCCAGAGGCCTCATGGCTCACGGAGGATGACTGGAGCCAGGGGTGTGAACTCAGCCTGCCTGAGGAAGAGGCAGCCTGGGCAGCGGGGGCCGCTACCAAGTGGCTTTTGTGCAGCGATTATTTGGATGTCACACATCCAAGATCTAAACAGGACCACAACCGTTTGCCTCCGTAGACTGTTTCTTCACAGGGAGGCGGGGATGGGTTTATGTTGTTCCTATGTGGCTGGAGGGTGAGGCGGTGGGCAGACACACACGCTGGGGCTCTGCAGCAAGGCTCTGACCCGCAGGTCAGGGTCTGGCCGGCATTATTGGAACCGGAAGGAAGGCTCTGTGCCACCACGCATAGCTTGGCCATCCTGGGTTATGCTAAGAGCTTTCACTAGTGAGCTTAGAAACCTCTTCTTCATCTGCCCTTACCAGCCAGCTGGCAACCCATCAAGGCGCATAACTATACTGCAGTTTTGGTTTTTATTTTTTCTACACACTCTCTTTATAACCTCTCCAAAAAAAAAAACAAAAAAAAAAAAAAACAAAAAACCAGAAACCAGAAACAAAACAAAAACACCACTAACACAGCAAACGCCGCAATCGAAATTATTAATTTGCATATGGGATCAGTTATGTCTTTATGAAATCAAAGTGTGTTTGGCTGCCCCGGAGACAGCTCCGAGTTGATTTTGATAATCTCGGGCTGAATAGACTTGCCTCGTTGCAGTAAGCCAGGGACAAAAGGCTGGACAGTGGTTGAAAGCCCTTTGAGGACATGTCTCTCTTTCCATTGTTCTGGGGTTGCTGATAAAAGAACCGGGAGTCCATTAATTCAGTGAATGAGCATATAGCAAAGTCAGTCCCCTCTTGAGAACAATAATGTTGAGGTCAGCTTCAGTTGCCAGGGAAACTAAGTACTCCTAAGAAGTTTGCATCCTTGATTTTGCTGAATCAAAGGCTGCAAAGTGAGGAGGTGTTACACTGCGCCAAGACAGCAGAAAGTCGGGAAGGACTGCCTCCAAGGGTCCCTGTCTCCTGAGGGGCCCGGGCCACTGGCCTTGGGACCCTCCGTAGCTCTTTGAAACCAGCCTACGTCTGGCTTGAGAGGCCCCATCTAGAATTCACTCCAGAGATAGGCAGAAAGCTGTCTGGGGGAAGGGCTGCGGCGGGGAAGCTTGGGGGGNGGGGGGGCGGTTGGACTCTGACCTTATCCCTCTGCGGCACTTGAACTAGCTTCTTAGGGCAGGGCCTCGAACTGTGGCCCCTTTGCAAGCCGATAAGGGTGACTAATGACCCGTTAGCGTGGCCCCGGGTGAGTTACGAGCAGCCCCGAGCTTGGTGATGACTGTAGTAAGCGTACCTCCTGAGCTGAGGTGATGTTGATTACCCCCACCCCCCACCAGAGGCTCCCTTAAATCAGCTCGAACCATCAGATTAGGTGGGCAGAAGTGCAGCTAATTAATTTCCTGGCGGTAATTTATTACCTGCTCCCGTGGGTGTTGTCTCCAGGGCCCTGCATGTTGGATGAAGGCTGAGACAGTACTCAACCAACTGGAGGCACACAGGGTTTGGATCAGGCCGGGGGCTGGGGGGGGGGAACCTGTGTTTATTTCTACCTTTCTGTGAGAAATGTCAGGTTTTGCCTTCTCAGAAACCTCTTTGTGGCACCCATGAAGGATCTGTGGGGAAGTCTCTAGGTAAAGGTCCTAGAGGAGGTCAGGAGTGGCGCCGAGCAGTGGGAAAGCTGCCCGAGCCTACCCTCCCTGGGTTTCTATCAGGGAAGGGAGACCAAGTGTCCCTAGGGACTCTTCTCTGGCCTCAGAAACTGTCAGCAGAGAGACGGGCCCCTTCCTCTGGAGGCCTGGAGAAGGAGACATTATCCTTCAGTTCATCCCCATCCAGGAACCCCACTCTTGCTTCAAAGCCCTTGGCTTTGAACTTTGAAATTGTGACCATATCGTCCCCCTCTGAAAACAGTACATCATACAGGCCTAGTTTTCTTCAAAGCCTGGGGAGTGAGTTGGGTCTGGAGGGAGCAGCATGCACTGCTCTGGAGTGGACAGGTTGGGCAGCAGGGACCATGGCAACTTCTCCATAGAGGTGAGAGAAGGTCAGGGGGCTTGTCTGAACTCAGGAGGCATCTCCAGGGCGGAGATCCATCTGCAGAACAGAGTTCACAGTGCCCAGCCTCACAGCAAACCTGCATCTGTGTGCATACAGGTGACCCTTGGGAGGGTTCTCAGACCCTGTCACTGTCACCCAGGCAGCCCTTGAGAGAGAGAGAGTACTGGGGAAGACAGCCAAGTGGCGTGGCCTCTCCCGCACCTGGATCTAAGCAGGATTTATTGGGTGCATTACTGGCTTTATAGGAGCCAGATGGAAGCGTCAATAAAGTCGGTCCATAATCTTCAGGTGTGTGCAATACTGAGTTAATTAAATTGTGCTGAACTATTAGGAGAGAAATATATATTGGCTGGAGATTCTCATTAGGCTCTTCTGCCCTAAACACACAGTACCAGACTCAGCCAAGCCCAGAGTCTTAGGCCTTGATAGGGAGGGTCAGCTGTGGCCTTCATCCCTTCAGACACCTGTCTGTTGTTTCTGTCATCAGCATGCACGATGTGAAGACATTCTGAGTACTGGACAGACAGGGGTATCGTGTTCCCTGGGCAGGGATGGTTCTCAGCTTGAGCACCACAGATACCTTGAACACTTTCCTGCAGCTGATCATTTTGTCAGTGTCCTGATATCTGACAGGGCTGCATCCCTGGAGGAACATCTCACAACAGGATACAAATGTTGAGTCTGTTTCCTCCTTGTGGTGCCGACTACGCCTCCTAGGCCTCACAGACAGCTTCTGGGGACCATTGCGAGTATCAGAAGCCGCATCCTCCTGTATTTGTGTGTTGAGGGCAGAGCCTCTTAGTGCGTTGCCTCCGAGTAGGATTTGGGTGGGCCCCAGAACCTCAGAGATGGGAAGCTTCCCTGGACAGCAGCTATCTGGTTGGTGGGAGGTCTCTGGAGAAGGCAGGCCATTGTGGAAAGCCGTCTCATCCCTTCACTTCCAGAACCTTCTGTTAGAGAGAACACCTGCCCTGGGTTCAGGGAGGGTAGCCTCGGGTAAGGGCTGCCCAGTCCTGGGAGAAGGCATGAGCCCACTGACACCCTGAAAGTATTTCTGCTTGCTGATTCCTCTAGGGCAGCTGTTCTCAGCCTTCCTAAGGCTGTGGTGACCCCCAACTATAAAGTTATTTTGTTGTTACTTTTTAACTGTAATTTTGCTGCTGTTAAGGATTGTA
The DNA here is from genome assembly GCF_900095145.1 of Mus pahari. Classification (NCBI taxonomy): domain Eukaryota; kingdom Metazoa; phylum Chordata; class Mammalia; order Rodentia; family Muridae; genus Mus; species Mus pahari. Next base: position 105,374,525 of record NC_034595.1, on the reverse strand, counting down.
ATGTAAATATCTGGCATGTAGGATATCTGATACAACCCAAAGGGGTCATGACTCCTCAAGTTGAGAACCAGTGTTTTATAGGGGTAGCATTGGCTTCTGCATCCGTCCTTGATACTCTTGTTCTGAGGGGTCCCCTGCACAGCTGCCACAGCTGTCCCAAGGTCCAAGCTCTACCTTGTAGGGCACATCTATGCTTTTCCTGGGCCACAGTGGGGGCAGGAAAACAGTGTGAAGACAAACAGACAGACAAGCAGGCAGACAGACAAACATGTGGACCTGTGGGTGAAGCCATCTGCAGATGAGCATACAGCAGGATCTATATCTGTCATACTGGGCTTAATGAGAAAAGGGGCAGAATGATCAGAGGGGAAGGGGCAGGGCACATAGGCTGGTCAGAGCTGGAGACTTTAGGGATATGACAAGAGATTCCAGGTAGTATCCAAATGTTCAAACCTAGAGAAGGTTTTACTCAGAATTAGCCAGAAGGCAAGACCGAATTCTGGTCAGTTACAATGTATCAATGTATCAACATTATATAAGCATTGGCTTATTATTGACTGTGACAGGTATGACCGAAGCCCTAACAAGGATGGTGTGTTAACTGTCAGGAAAGCCCTGGTCGGGGCTGGAGCAGAGCCGTGTGCAGCTGTGTACGTGGTCTCATGTTTCCATAAACCAAAACTTGTTTAAAAAGGGGGGAGGGAGGAGTCTTCATTTTCTTTTAAAAGTTTTAAGAGTTGGGGAGGTGGCTCAATCAGTAATTTTCTTAATGTGCAAGCATGAAGACCTAAGCTCAGATCCATTTAAAAAGTCAGGTGTAGCAACATGTCCCATAACCCCAGAACTGGATAGGTAGACACAGGGGGGTCCCCAGAATCCAGGTTCCATGAGGGATGCTGAGATGGTTAGAAAGGCATCTGCTGTTAACTGCTAGCCTCCACATGTATGTATGGGCAGATGCTGATCATGAGAAGGCGGCGCATTATTCCCATGTGTGAAACACATGAGGAGGCTAGAAGGAAATACTCACAATGTCAGGCCGCTTCCCGGTGAAACACGAGGTGGACTGCAGTCGCTGATATGTTAGAACACATGAAGCGGGTCACACGCTGCCAGCCATGGCAGCGAGACTCATGGCGGGCATACTTAACCCTGGTGATGATGGTTGTCAGGCTTGGCTTTTGAGTTCAAACTTTTTGAGTCTTGCCTTCAAATGGGGCCATCGGTCCCACTGGTGTAGATATTGGGTGACATTCTGCCAGCTGGGGCTGGAAGGAGACACCTTGGGCAGGGGTATAGGACACTCCTATGGGTATAGGGGAATAGGACAGTCAGTCTCAATAGCCATGCCCCACAGAGCTCTTTGCCTCCCATCCTGTAGCCAGAAAGTTCCAGAGTGACATCCTGAGGAGCCACGCTGGGCTTCTGAGAAAATAAACTGTCTAGTACTTTGAAACGTTGCTGAGTTTTCAAGGCTGCCACTGTGATGTGACTGCTCCTCCCAACAGGCTCTAGCAGAGACTTCTTGAATGTTGGAATCCCCCCGCCCCAGCCTACCAAAATCCAACTTTGCTTCCTTCACCCACTGAACAAGCAAGCATCGGCTAAGCACCTACTGTGGGGAGCGGGGAGCTGTCCGGGGTGCTGATTTGCCAAGTTTCTGACTCCTGGAGTCAGGGTCTTGAGAACCCAGTGGCATGCACAGAGGGCCCTGCTCTCTTCTGTTCTCTCTCGTGCCCCAGGGCACACAGGGAAACATCCCAAGACCCTCCTGTGCTGTCTGCTCTGTGCTATTTTTTAATTTTTTGCTTTTTCAGGTTTTCCCCCCATTTTAAAAATTTTGCAATTTATTGGTTTTTTTTTTTTTTATGAGACTTCATACATTCTCTCTGTGTCCTTCATCCAACTCTTCCCATGACCCTCCTGTGTCACAAATACATGGCTTCCTCTTCTCTAGTGGTAATTGTTACATATTCATGTGAATATGTTGGTAAATACAACCTGATAAGGTCATTTACTGTTGCCAGTGTGTCTTTAGGGCTGACCTCTTGGGATTGGCTAACCTATCGTGGGGTTCATCCCTGGAGCAAGTGGGTTCTCCCTCTCCAGCAGCCATTGTCTGTAATTCTCCTAGAGGTGAGCCCCATGCCATGGCAATTTTTTTTTTTAAAGATTTATTTATTTATTATATGTAAGTACACTGTAGCTGTCTTCAGAGACTCCAGAAGAGGGAGTCAGATCTCATTACGGATGGTTGTGAGCCACCATGTGGTTGCTGGGATTTGAACTCCGGACCTTCGGAAGAGCAGTCGGGTGCTCTTGTCCACTGAGCCATCTCACCAGCCCATGCCATGGCAATTTAATGTTGCTTTTTTTTTTTTCTGTCTTGTTTAAGCAACCATATTTTTGAAGTGTCCTGGGTTCTGCTTCCCTGTCATATATAGAAAACTATCTCCTAGTCCACAGTCCTGATCCTTTGGCTCTTGCAATCCTCCTGCCCCCCCCCCTGCCCCCGCTGTGATGAGCCTTAGCTACTGTGGTGTAGAGCTATGTTGGCTGGGCCAAGCCCACAGTCAGCCCTTGCTGCGCTCTGGCTGGCGTGGCTTTCTATAATGGTCTGTGTCTACTGTAATCTCTTAATTTTTAAAATTAGATTTTAGTGTGTGCATGTGCATGTGCATGTGTACGTATGTGTATGTGCATGTGTATGTATGTGTATGTGCATGTTGTACTCACAACCATGTGTGTTCCATGGCTACAAGTGTTGGGGGAGGAGCGAGGACTTCAGGAGTCTATTCTCCCACCTTCCACTGTGTGGATCCTGGGGATACAACTTAGGTTGTCAGGCTTAGCAGTAATCCCCTTTCCATGCTGAGCCATCTTGCTGGCCCTGCCCTGTGCTTTTCGAGGCAGGAATGCCCGAAGTGCAGATGGGCTGAGCTGTGCCTCCGAGCACTGGTGAGCCAGGAGGCCTGGCCTAGTCACAGGAAGCTCCTCCTTTTCTTCTGCCATACACAAGAAGAAACTGCAAGGCTAACAAATCGGTTTGGGTAAGAGGAAGTATGGCTCTTAATTTAACAGATTCAGCATGATGTGCCATTTTCTTATTTAATACTCCCTTTTCCTCTGACGGATACCATCTCTCTGCCTCGGCCTCTTTGTATGCTAACAGGATTCGTTATCCACCTGACACCCACGTCCATCAGCCTGCTACACCCGGCAAACAACAGCTTCTTCTCACCCGGTTAGCAAGATGTTGCTCCAGTGTGCTTTGATAAATGAAGTCATAAAAAGCAAGACTATTATTTTATGTTGGAGCCTCAGCTCTGCTATTTCTGAGCAATGGCTGAGTCTTGGAGGATTAGCCTCAGAAATGTTTGCGTTGTCGGGGACGGAAAATTATCACCTAGACAGAGTCTGGCATGGCGTTCATCACAGACTAGCGGTGGGGTGGGGGGCTCAAAGGCTACACATTCTACTTCACAAGACTCAGGGTGAGAAGGGAAGGGGTGAGCTCCTGTGTTTGCATCGTTTACTTAGAAGGTCCAGCGTGCCATGGCCAGGCCAGGGCTTCCTTCTAGCCCTTCAAACTGGGGACTCTGGGTTCCTAAGGCCCTGAAAGGGCAGATAATTATCGGAAGAGAATCTGAAGCGTGGGCACCCCAGAGCGCTGCAAAAATAAACCGAGGAGGAGGGGTTTTGAATAGCTTTCCTCCTTTTGTACTTCTGTTTTGGACAAGCCGTGCAGAGGCAGGAGAGAGGGGGAACTGGCAAGGTGGAAGGAAACATCAAATTAGACCTCAGAGGGAACAGGACTGGCGGCCGCCTGGGGCAGAGAAGGGCTGGGGGCGTGGATCACCTCTGTCCCGTGGCTGTCCATGTGCAGCTCCCACGGGAGACCGTGTCCCTGCCTGCTCAGATTACCTGAGGAGGGACAGGGCAGGCCTGAAGGAGATGGTCTGCTGCTGGGGGTGGCAGGCAAGGCAGCTGGGACTCTGTGCCGTGGTTTCAGGAGGGCGAGGCTGAGCCTTTCTGCTGGCTCTCATGCTCTGAGACGGTGATGCCAGAGACCAACCCGCCTGTTCTCCGGCCTCATCTCAGGAGCTCGAGGGGGCTCACTGCTGCTCTCCAGGGCAGTGGCCATAGTTCCTCTTTGTGTCCGTATGAGAAAGCTGGTGTGGACGGGTGCATTCACTCTCTCAAGGTTAGCCAGATACAGAGAGGCATCCTGTCCCCAGTGCAAAAAGAAAATAAAGCCATTTATCTGGTGGACTCAGGCTCCCCAGTACCCACTGTGCCCAGAGAGGACCCAGCAAGTTTTGGCCTGGCAGCAACAGCCCACATCTCGGGCTGTTCAGGGACCATACGCCAAGGAACCCCGTGTTCCTGACCAGTCCCTCCCAGGGTGCGCCCCCACCCATCTCCATTCTTCCTCGTCTTTTGGCAGTGATTGTTTTGTGACTCCATTTCCCTGACCTGGGGCTATATAGAAGGGGTAGTTCTCCAATTTGCCTCCTTTTTAAACCAACAGCTCAATCCAGAATGGGACCAGAAGACAAGCTTAATGACAGAGGATGGGTAAAATAGCACATGGCACAAGTTTATAGCATGTAGCAAGACAAAGGTTGGGGATGGTGGTTGTGAGGATGATGATGGTGGTGATGGTGGTGGTGATGGTGGTGATGATGATGATGGTGATGATGATGATGATGATGATGATGATGATGATATAGATGTGTGTCGGGCGTGCTGGGGTTGCATTAGGCAGCGGCTCTATGTCTCAGGATGGGGTTAATATGAAATAAGTCCATCTTCAGCTGACCATGCTCTCAATGGAATGTATATTATGTCGTCTTCCTGCCCCAACACACTGCTGTTTAGCGGTGTGGCACTCTGCAGTGTGAGAATCTTCCCCATGTCCTCAGGGAACGAGCAGGAATTCTGACTAGCCGCTGCCAGCGTAAGGTGAGAAGGTAGGGCCCAAGGACCACAGACCATCTCTGAGAAGAGACTTGAACTCACGATTGGAAGTGTGGTTTCTATCAAGTATGAATCACTTGTGCCTCTGTGGGAAGAAAGGGGAAAAAAAAAAAAAAGCCCCGAAGTGAAGCATTATAGTTGATGACTGAAACTATGTTTGTAGGATGAGAACCCAGGACGGCCCATGTGTGGATGGCAAGGAGGTGTTTTCAGGCTGGGGTGCCTCAGGGAGAGGTGTGAACAGGGCTGCCTCAGGGAGAGGTGTGAACAGGGCTGCCTCAGGGAGAGGTGTGAACAGGGCTGCCTCAGGGAGAGGTGTGAACAGCGATGAGGGGGATAGAGACATTGGCTGTCTTCTCAGTGAGGAGTCCAGGCTGTCTCCAGAGAATACAAAGTGACTTGTAACAGTGTCCGAGGATAGCCCTTCTTTCCCACTCACACAAGCAGGGGTGGCTGCAGCAGGAGATTCAGCACAAGTGAGACCTGAAGTCAGGGGCAGAGGAAGATAGGTCCCTTAGGTCCCTGGATGACTGGTTTATTGACCTTGGGGGGACAGAAGCCTGGTGAGCATGGAGTGGGGTCTTAGCAACATGTGTGCATGGTGTGGGCAGAGAAGGAGCTGTGGTTGCATTGGGCACAGCTAATGGTTAATGGGGTGAAGGGAGAGGTGGATGGTTCTCGGGGGGGGGGGGGCTTCCTGCCAGGTTCACTATGGAGGACACAGTAGGGAAAAGGTGGGTGAGTCCCGGAGAAGAGGAAAGCTGGGTTACTGTGAGGAGGCTGATGGCAGCACCCTGGCACACAGATGCTTGGGGTGATGAGGAGTCACCCTGAAAATGGGTAGTGCTGCCGGCCCAACAGGAGAGACTCTCGCTGTGGACGGCCCTGCTCATCTGGGGGAGTGGAGCATGGGAGCTAAGGTGTGTCAGGGAGATGATGGTGAGAGCCTGTGAATAACACAGAGGGCTGCTAGGGCCTCGTGTGTGGGCAGCACCTGCTGGAGCCCCAGGACCGACTTCTAGTCAAGACCAAGGTCAGCAGCTGGTACCCCATGAAGCCCAGCCCCCCTCTCAGGGATGCCCGCCAGCCTGGGTGAGGCCACAGGGTCACTCTTTTCATTAAGTCCCCATTGTTTTGAGTCCAGCCCAGGGCGGCGTGCAGCCCAATCGCTTACTCAGCAAGAACCATCCTAGCTGCGGCCACCGTGAATGCATAGTTAATAACCACGTTCTCGAGAAACCACGCCGCTTCGGAAGTTCAGGGATGGGCCTCGCTCCTGGGTTGGTAATGAGAACTTAATAAAAGTAGGATTTTGTGCAACGCTGGCCCTCTGACATCTTAATCTTTATTAAAGAGACGTAAACTTCCATGGAGCTGGTGGAGCTGCCTGGCACAGCCAGACGCCAGGAGAACGGGTAGAGGTGGCCATGTATGCCTAATCCAGCAAGAACAACTGAGCGGGAGCCTTGTGTTCCCTGGGGTGTCTGGTGCTTACCTCAGCAGACGTGAATTAATTACCAAGCCCAAGAGACCCGGGGGGGGGGGGCTGTTGCACAGCACAGTTCGGGGACTAGAATGCTTCACAGTGGTCAGCGCCCTGCATTTCCAAAGCCTTCCTTCACCAAGTTTGGAATGAGTCTGGGTTTCCTGATACCAGGCACTGCCGTGCACACCTGCCATGAGGGACTGGGATAGGGGGCACCTGGAAGTCTGGCTGACACACTTCTATATTTGGTGTGTGTTCATGTGTGTCTGGGTACATGTGCATGCGTGTGCATGCATGTGCATGCGTGTGCATGTAGAAGTCAGAAGTCAATGCTAGGTGACTTCTTTACCTTTCTCCACCTTATTTTTTTAAGGATTATGTGTGTATATATGTATGTGTGTGTGCATGTATATGTGTGTGCATGTACATGTATGTGTGTCTTGTCTGTATGTGTGTATGTGTGCCACATGTTACCCTCAGAAGCCAAAAGGGGGCACCGGATGCCCTGAAACTAAAGCCATGGAACGTTGTAAGCCATTCGGATGCTGGAAACCTAGCTTAGGTCCTCTGCAAAACCAGCAAGTGCTGTTAACCCGTGAGCTGTCTCTCCAACCTTCTTTCTGCCTTCTTCCTTGGGATGCCTGGAGCTGGACCGTTCACCTAAACTAACTGGCCAGCAAGCCTCGAAGCTGTGCCCAGGTCCACGTCTCCAGTACTGGGATTGTGGATATGATCGGCCACACCTGACTTTTAGGGAGAGCAGCACCCAGCACCCAGCACCCAGCACCCAGCACCCAGCACCCAGCACCCAGCACCCAGCATGCTCTCTATCAGGATGCTTTCAGGAGCCCAGCAGAGAAGCTGCTGCACCTGTTCATCGTAACACCTGCTGCTCTTCTGTTGGTCTCCTGCCTCTGGCTCCTGCCACACCAAGGTGCATCTGTAGTCAGAATCTGGGCTTGCCCGCCATGGTCTTTGTGTAGGAACAAAATGATACATGTTTTCATTCCCTCACCTCCGTGTGTTCAAGGTCTGTGGCCTGTGCCAGTGGTCGGTGTGCCAGGCAGATGTACCTGGCCTCTCTGTTCATTCGTGTTGCTGTGACTAGCGTGACTGCCTGAGCATGCATGTGCAAGGACCTGCTTGAGTCCTGCTTCCTGCTCTTTTGGTGGGTGCTGCACAGTGACTCTTAATGCCTCTGGCAATGCTGTCGGCTTGAAGGGCCTGATTGTGTCAGATAGCACTGTGCAGTCTGTCCTCCTCTGATGCCACATTTGGTCACCCTCTAAGCTGCTCATGATGGGAAGGAGCTGAAGCTGCCATCCTTAGGGCACTGAGTCCTTTACTTACAGTGAGAAGGTTCTTTATCTGTAAGACACTATGGGATGGATGGGTAACTGTGTCAGAGACTGAGGATTGGTCCAGCCGTGGGGAGCTTCACTCAGGCAGACTCTGTGACTCTGGCAGCCATTGTTCCCATCTACTTTCGAAGGACAAGCTAGAGAGACAAGAGTGGGTGCTGACCCCAGGAACCCTAAAGCCGTGTGATACCGCGTTTCGACATAGACATGAGCACATGCATGCAGGCCTTGGGTAGGAGGCACGTGCCTCCTAGGCTGCAGGTTGGAGCTCGACAAGCATCACGTCCCGTGGGTCGTGTGGAAGCGCCCGTTTGTCATCTGCTAATCCACTGGGAAGAAGGGCAGCGTCTTTGTCAGTCTCGGAGCAATTAGGATAATTAAAAAAGAAAGCTTATTGGGTAAACATGCTCTGGGATTGTGACCCCTTAATTAATGGACTGCGGGGAGAGATTACAGCGTGGTAAGGTAATTAACACGTGCTTGGGGAGGAGAGTTGCAAACAGGGGTGAGAGGACAGGGCCACTCGCTGGCTCGGGGCTCTGAGGAGGGCAAGCAGGCCCACAGCCGTGAGGCAGCTCTGGGAAGGGCTGAAGGAAGCCTGCTCTCCATTACTAGTGTCTGCTTCAGAAACCTATCCCACTCGACAGGAGGCTTGGTCTTCTCCTTGGCTTTCAGGGCCCCACTGGCTACCACTGTGGGGGCTCTGGGCAGTTCACCAGAGGTTGCCCAGGTGTCTCCCTCTTCCCTCTTCGATCTTGAGGTTCCATGGTGGTACCTGCTATATTCTGGTATTCATAGAACTGTCGAGGTGGATGGGCCCAGCCTTCCCAATTAAGCATCTCGAAGCCAGAGAGCTTCCACCCTCTGCATTAGGGACTGGAATGGTTTGATTTGTAAGTGGTATCCCTGAGGTGCAAGAAAGAGGCTGCCTGTGAAATACAGTCAGCTTTTTCTCATCTCCAGACCTTGTAGAGATGGCATCTCAGAGCCTGTCCCTACCCTTTAAAATGGCAGGGGACAGGGACTGGTACAAGATGTGCTCTGCTTTCCTAGAAAGGTCCAGACAGTGGAGCTGGTAATACGCTGGTCTCTCACAGATAAGGGTGTCTATACCCGTGTGCCTGGGTGGCTGAGAGCTAGCTGGTCAGGCCTGGGGAGGAGTAGGGCCTCCTTGCAGCTGGACACGGACCCTGCCTGATCCATGGTCTGGCACAGGACTGGAGGAAGTGTCTGTGATTTGTAGGGACATAGGGAGGATCAAGGTCCCGTTTTCGGTCCCCTAGTTCTGAGGATCAGAATTGAAAGTACTGCTCTCTCCTGACATATACTTCTCAATAAAGCACTCAAATGTGCTGCCCTACTCCCCTTGCCCAACACACACACACACACACACACACACACACACACACACACACACAAAACACAGTTACAGGGTGAAACCTGAAAGGCCTGGAGGTAGGCATGGGCCCTGAGATCAACTGTGAGAAGCACTGTTGGTGGCCATGGGGCTGAAGTCTCACAGGAGCAATAGGAGGATGACTTCAGAATATCCCTGGAGCTGGATAAAGCTGGAGCTGGTTCAATGAGCTGGAAACTGAGGCCAGCCAGGTCCCCCAGTCCTCACCCATAGTTACCTCAGGTGTTCAGTCTGAGAGTGAGATAAAAGCCGGGGCTTCATGTTTTTAGCTCCAGTTTAAGGCAAGGCCAACTGGAAACACCTGGCATCAGACTCCTGCCTCGGGATCAGACTGAAGTTACCAGTCATGCATCCACACAAGCAATGGCTTGGAGCCGGAGTCCTTGACACAGGGCTCTCCACCCTCAGCTGCCATGCTAACAGATCATCTCCTAGACCCAACTGAGCCACCTGACTGCACAGTGAGTGTCTTTGCTACCAGACACAGTTCCCGTATAGTGATATGGTTCTCTTTAGATTGCCTGGTGGTTGTCTGCCTGGGGGCTGTCACGGTGAGGGAATGGCTCTCGTGAATGACTGAAGGACAAGAGCTTCTAGAAATCTCTTAAATGTTGTCCTGAGAGGACTGGTGGCCTGGGTGTTCTAGTCCCAGATCCTGGTTCCACTTCCTGTAAGGCAGATGTAGAAGGACTTTGCTGTCTCAGGCCTGGAGCCTGTGATGTAATTTTTATAATTTTTATTTAAAGCACAACCCCAGAGCCAGCTGTGTCACAGGAATGGAAATGCAGGATTGCAATGTCTTCCACCGAAGTTCTTGGGACCCAGAAAACCTGTACGTGGCGCTCGGGAGAGCACCTGGCCCAGTCCTGGGTACAGAGGCAGCATCTTGCCCGTGGTACAGTGTCTTCTGTCAGGACCCTTCCAGGGACCCTACTGTTCCTGCAAAGAACCTCCTGGTATTCTAGATCTAGAAGTACTGACCTCCCAGGCTCCCCCCCCCCAGTGAATGTCACAGCAGTGGCCCATGGTGGTCACATCAGATCTGGGCTTGCACAAGTTAGGACAGCCATCAAAGCTTTTCATCTGGCGCCCCACATCCTTCGGAGGCAGTGGGATAGTCTCAGTCTTGATATGGGGGATTAGAGCCACACTCCAGGCCCTGAACAAGTTACACAAGGCCTTGGGCCAGGTTCATCTCTCTGGGTGCTGAGGAACACGGGATAGCTAGAGTCATGACTCTGCTGGTCCCCAGCCTGGCCCTGGGCATTGTTCCAAGTAGAGTCATAGCATGGTATATGGGCTTTCTCTGAGGTTTGACTGGGCCTTTGGCCAGTGACCTATAAAGTGGACAGAGCCATGCCTGCTTTCTTGGAGCTACTCAGGAGGTTTTCCACCCTCTGTGAGTGTTGGCCTTAGAAGAGGCAAGGCTTTGGCTACTCTGTGAGTCGTACTATGAATGACAGAGCCATGACATCCACAAACCCTCAGAGACTGTGTGCATGTGTGCTATGTCTAGAACATATGAGCATGTTTGCATGATTTACATGTGTATAAACATGTCTGTTTGCACATGTGGACATTTTTATGTGTACAGGGAGTACATACATGCAAATATACATGTGTGGATAGGTCCGTACATGTGTCCTGTGAATGTTTATATACAGTGAGGTATAAGTGTACATGTCTAAATGTGTGTAGGTATGTGTAGCTGTCAATGTCCATATTGAGCATCTGTGTATATATGTATATAATATTTGAGAATGTATCCATGTAAGTAAGGTTTGTGTATGTATGCAATGTGTGAATATCTGTATGCCTGAAGTGCATATACATGTGTGTGCATTTATGCCTGTAGTATATGTGTGTACATAAGGGGCATACATGCATGCACATATGTTGGGGCATCTATGTAGGCATGTATGTGTATGTTCATAGGCTGTTCGTGGTGTGTGTGTGTGTGTGTGTGTGTGTGTGTGTGTGTAGTGTGTAAGACAGAGAGGGAGAGAGGGAGTGGGTGCTGTTTGTTCCTCCAGCTGCTGAAAGTGAACCAGTCACATCGATCTGTGATTAATGAGCCAGGTCTGAGTTCTTAACTAATTAAGTACATTAAATAGAAAGTCCCCCCCCCCCAAAAAAAAAAAAAGCAAGGAGGGAGGAAAAAAGACGAATACGAGACACTTTTCAAAGCTTCTTTAATAAAAAGTGTATTTGGGATTTGACCGTAATAGCTGTCCTGGCTTGCCAAAACCTGACGCCCTAGCAGGTAACTTTCGTCAGGCAGATCTGAAATGGTACCTAAATGAATTAGCAATAAAATGGACTTAGGCCGAGCAGTGGGGGCCTCCATTAATCTTGGGTTAATCACTAAAGAGGTGCCATTCACTTTTCTTAAGAAGCCACATTTTTCTCCCCTTGCTGGCGACCAGATTTCATAAAGTAACATATTTCTAATGAAAGGTCTCTGCTTGAATTAAACCCTGAAGGTTTATGCAGATTTTGCGTTTGATTACTGCTGGCATGGGCTCTTAGCCGGCTGCGGAAGGAAGGTCCGTTCTGAAAGGGCCTCAGCGTGCAGTTCATAATATTCTTTGAAATAAAATAGCTCACTTGTGCTTAGTGGCTTTAATCAGCCCTGACTTTTGATAGTCAAACAATAGCTAATTACAGTAGCACCTGCCTTCCAGGCCCTGTCACGTCGGCTCCTGCCGGAGAGAGGCCTTGTCTGGAAGCTGCGTGATCCTTAGACTCTCCCTGCACAGAGTCACGAGAACTGACACTCAGCAAGTTTGGTAGCCATTAGCAAAGGGTTATTTTGCTGCTGCCGCTGTATCGCTGGCTTTTCCATTACATTTTTCTCCTTTGTATTTTTAGGGGGATGGGGGTGAGGGCAGGGGACAGAGAAAAGAGGCCTTGGGGTGTGAGTCCTGGGTCCTTTGAACCCAGCTGCAAGTGTGCTTTCTCTGCGGAGGACTCAGGGCGCCTGGCATGCCATGTTTGAGATTCCCAATGGGGTGTGGTGACCCTGAGGGTAGACACGACACGGAGAGCAAACTGATGCTTTCAGGTCTGCTGCAGACAGAGGCACAGATCCAGAAAGCTCTCGGGGCCAGCCTATCTCTGCCGGGCAGGGTGTTTTCTCTGTGAGATGTGCCGCTGATGTGTGGGGACCGGAGAGACTAGCCCAGTGGAAATCATAAATTACTATCTCATTTAGATCTTTCTTTTCTCATTAATTTTGCCTGGCAAATGAGCTTGGGTTTTCTAGAATCCAGCCAAGTGAGTAACATCAGCCCTTCAGCCACGGGCTTGACAGGCCCTGTGACAGGTTCCTGGAAACAAGCAAAGATATCGGCAGTGAGAAGAGGTGGGCACCGTTCTGCAGGCGTTGGAAGACCTGGCCCTCACTCCTGCACACAGCAGCTTCTGCCAACCCGGCTTCCCCAGATCCCAGACAGAAGCAGGGAAATGATGATCGGACTGGATCTACTCAAAGCAGGGTAGGGCCACAGACACAAGTCATCATCCAGTGTGAGATATGTTCTTGGGATCGTGGTCACATTGCCGTTTGTTGCTATGGGGACAGTTTTGGGCACATCAAGCCAAGCCAGAGGTCCCACTAGCATTCAGATTCTCTCCAGAACTCCAATTCCTGTCTGGAAGAACACTGAAGGGACAAAAGGGTCTTCTGCCCCCACTAATTCAGGTGATTGAGGGTGACATGGAAACTTAGAGGCAGAGCTGAGGATAGGAAGAGAGCCATGCACACCCAGGGCCACAGCTGGCCACAGGGGTCCCAGCATAGGGAGCAGAGACCAGAGCTGTCCTGAACTGTCTCTTCCAGAGGTGCCTTCCTGAGCTATCCCCATCACAGCCAGACCTGTCAGTGGTCATACCCATTTGCCAGCAGCCCACCAAGTTCCTATCACTCTGTGGGCGCCATCTCCCTTCAGCTGGCTTTGGTCTCTGACACTGCATCATGTTAACAATTACCCACTGCCGGCGCTCGCCAAGATCTAGCATTGAAAAGGCTTCTGGGAGGGAAGGACAACTGGAAGGCTGTTTTCTGTTATGGCAGGTTTATTTTTCCTTACAATTATGTCTGACTAAGATGTCCTCGTGCGGGGGTCACTTCCCAAAAAAAGGCTGATTCATCTTGCTTGGGACAGCCCCCCACCCCCCAACACTCCAGTCTGCTGCCAGGGTCTCCCTGAAAGCCCAGCCCGTGGGAGGAGACCTGGGCCCAGTGTGGCCATCCCCACCATGGACAGCTTTAGTGGAGGGCTTCTGGACTCACCTCAGTTAAACAGCCCTTCTGCTCAGGAAGAAGGCATGGCCTCCTTGGCTTCATGAGTTGGCCCGAGCTGCTGGCAGCATAAAGCCACCACCGACTAGGGAGTTGGCTGGAAGGCCCCCGAGTTTCATCTCCTTCCATGTCTGTCCCTCGGGATACCACCTCGCAGTCTTTCACCTCCCTGTCTCCGGTCTACCCAAGTGACTGTACACAAGGCCATTGATAAGAGAGGTCCATTTCTGATCAGTTCAGTTCCCTCCTTAGACAGCAGCCCCAGCATGGCCCGGGGCTGTGCTCCTGTGCCTGCTGGCCTGACTCTTCCCATCACCAGGGACCTGACTCAGACAGTGCCCCTAGCTGACCAGTATTGCAAAATGTATGTCCATGAAGGAGCCTGGGCTTGAGTCAAGTGTAGCCTCTAGCCCACCAACCTCCTTCCCTGCCCGCACCGAGAGGCCAACATCTGCCTCTCGTCTCTGGAGCATTTGCCGTCACCGATCAGTTTGATTGATCATCTCTGCAGCCACAGGTTGGTAATAAAGCTGTTTTTAGAGTCCCTTGCATTTCCCCTGGGACCCCGTTGGTATGACAGGACTTGATGCTAGCCATTCGTCACCTGCTGCCTGTGATCACTGTGTGCAATGACCAGCGGACAGACAAGAACCAGGCTAGGAGGGAGAACCAGTGGGGAGCTGCTCTATTTGGGACAAATGGAAGAAGCTGGGCCTGTACCCCCTACCACCGTCAGAAGCTGGGCCTAACCCCCTACTACCATGAGAAGCTGGCCCTGTGCCCTCTATTACTGTCAGGCTCTAGGCAGTTGGAGAGGCTCCAGCATCTAGAGCAGTAGCCTGCTATGCCACCAGGGACATTACTGTGCACTGTGAGCTTTGCCCTCTCTATAGATGTACTGACTTTGGTTCTGCCGACCTCAAAGGCCAGCAGGCATGCCGTTGGAAGGGTGTGGTGACCTCAGCTGGACCACAGGTCCTTTTCTTGCTACCAGGCACCTTTGGTACACAAAGCAGCAGTGTGCCGAGAGCCCAGGCTGCCCTCTGTCTCCTTCTTGGGAAAAAAAGATGTAGCCCTGCTGTGGCCTCTGGGGAGAGGGCCTGTGCTCAAACACTGAGGCCTTGACACAATGAGATGCTCGCCTCAGGGGAGAGGGCCTGTGCTCAAATACTGAGGCCTTGACACAATGAGATGCTCACCTCAGGGAAACCCAAAAAGCTTCAGAAACGCGGTATTTGTTACATCTATACATAGAGAGACAGTCCAGACACACATGCACACAAATACATAAAAAATGCCAGATACATATGTACATACATGTGTATCCATGTGATAAACCACGAGACATGTACAGAGAGACATAGCAAACATGTATGCACAGAGACAGACTAGGCACATGAATAGATATACACAGAGATACATGTGTACTGTATTCACATCAGACACATGCACATAAATACACAGAAACACACATACCATACATGCACAGGGATGTGAGATACACATATACACACATGCACAGATGTACAACATACATGCATATAACATGTTCACAGTGATAGGTCAGACACATGCAGAGACAACCAACCAGCATGCATACATACATGGAGCCAGACAACACACAACACACAGCACATACACACAACGCACAGCACATACACACACACACACACACACACACATACACACGCACGCATGTGCGTGCGCACGCGCACACACACACACACACTCGCATATACCATCCCAGATCTGAGTTCTCCATGGGGGCTAAAGTTGAGAGATTCCCAAAAACATGAAATGAGAGAAAAATCAACTTCTCATCCAGAAAAAAATAACAACAAAAAACAACAAAACAAAAATAGATTAAGAGCCAGCAGCCTTGTGTGTGTCAGGGACTCTGAGTCTAAGTCTCAGCTTGATCCCTTTCTCCTCCCAGTCCCTCCAGTCCTATCCAGGGTCCCCAACCCTGTCATTAGTTGAACTTCAAGGTCTTTACTCAATCCTTAGCATTCCCACCCATTACAGAGCAAGACCTCCAGATCCTCACTGGCCAACAGGACCCTAGATCCTCCCATGGGCTGTCACCTGGGGGAGCAGGTAAAGAATTGACAGGGATACCTTAGCCAGAACCCTAAGCGTTCTGCCATGTGGGTGACAGATGGAGACTAACTGTGCATCCATAGCTAGACAATCTTCTGATAGCAGGGCTTTTGATGATGTGTGATGTAGCTGAACACCACCGGAACAGTGTGCCGCTGCTCTGCAGATGTACGCATGGCAGGGATGTTTCTGTAACTACGGTATCAGCTGTGTGCAGCTGGAGGGCCGGCAGCAAGCCTGGATGCCCTGGCAGGCAGGCTGCTCTCGCGCTCATGTAGCTTCTGCCCGGGGCATTTCATTCTGGGCCCATGCTCACCATCACCCACATCACCAGCAACCCTTAAAAACTGGCCCCTCTCCCAGTTTTGGCGACAAGTTCACTGGTGATACTTCTCTGGAAGACATCTAAAATCTCTGCCGATATGGTAGGAAAGGTCAGACTGAGTAATAGAACCCTTACCAGGCGTAGAACATCCAGACATTGCCTTTCCACACTGCAAGTCGACTCCTCTCCCTGCTGCATCTCCATGCCTGGTATTTCCTGCTGGTCAGTGTTGGAAAAGAACTCAGCCAGCAACCTGTGTCTGGCAAGTTTACAGCATGTTTTCTGTCTGTCACCATCAGCCTGCTTCCGTAGGGGCTGCGCCAGGGTTGGAGCGAGCTTTCCTGTGCATTACTTTTGCAAAGAAAGTAGGTATGGAAATAGCTGCCAGTGACCTACAGAATGACTCATCCCAGTTTGGGGGGTACAGTGAGAGTCCAATAAAAGAAATACCAATTTACTCCCAAATCAATAATTGTGGTTTTGTCCTTTGTGAAACAAACAGAAACATTTAAATAATTTTTTTTCCTCAGCGACATTCAAAGGTAAGATGCAGTTCAAGATAGACACATGGCACTGGGCAGAGTGTATACTCGTGCCCATGGGTATCGACAGACTCATAGCTGCCTTGATCATGTGTGATGCATGTATGTGTAGCAGATGGCAGAGGCTGTGGATATCTCTCAGAAAGTGTGAGGGTTTCTGTCAGCATCACCTGGTACAAGGGGTTCTGGGAAGGGACAGCTTCCTCTTGCTTTGCACATGGAAAGTGAGGGACACACACACACAGACACACAGACACACACACAAACACACACACACACACAGACAGACAGACAGACACACACACACACACACACACACTATGAGCATGCAACCCTATGTGAGTGAGATCACCTCTTTCAGGGAATCCAGGTTTAGGGTCCAGAGGCCAAGGAGACAGTTTGGGCAAAGCCCACCATCCCAGAATATCCACACTCAGACTGCAGGTCTCAGGTCTTCCCTTATTCCTGTTTGTTGAGTGACTAGTAGAGCTGGCTTCTCACCCCAGTTCAGACCCATGGTTGAAGCTTCAAGATTTAGCCATAGCTGCCATCTAAAACCTTCTCCAAGGTCTGATAATGACTGTTTAATTAAAAAAACAAAAACAAAAACAAAAACAGGACACTTGATAAAGAGAATCTTGAGGGGGGGTGGTTCCTGGGTTAAGTAGGAAGCTGCTTCATTGATGAGCTGTGGTTATTATGACTGACAGCTTCATTGATGAGCTACAATCAGAGTCATTGATGAGTTGCGTCAGCTTGATGGGCTCTGATCAAGGTTGCTGAAGAGCTGTAATAAAATGTTACACCACGGTGATTGGACTGATAAGCTATGCTTTTAGAAAATAGAAACCAGAGATGGGGCCAAGAGTGGTGGTGGTAACTGCGGAGACAGAAGCTTTCAGGCTTGCCAGGCCAACCAGATTAAACATGTGATCCCAGTTGAGCTCTCGCTAAGTATCCTGACATAATCTGTGATCATCGCAACATATCTGCCTTAGGGCCAGTGTCTCAGCCTCAGTCCAATGACCCTTGCCAGGTCCTCAGTCTGTGCTTTACAAATGGGTACATGAGCTGAGGAAACGGGTTGGGGTGGGTACACTAGAACGGTGACCCTGTGGCACAGTTGTCAGAGGGTCCCAAGGACTCCTCTGAAGGTAGAACAGGGGCAGCATGGTGCTTATACAACCTGTGTCCTATGTAACAAGGCTGTGTGCAGAGTTCACATGTGTGCTTGGCCTGTCCAGCCCCTATGTGCGTGGAGTGGGAGCCATCCTTGCCTCTTCCAAGGAAGCCCTTTAGATTTGCAAATTAAAAGCATCTGGTTTCCAACTTGGCCCCACTCTCCTACCTATAAACAGACTGAGCCATGAGTTCTCAGAATGTTCTAGAAGAGGAATGTGCTTGAGGCTGGGATAGCCAAACATTAGCATGCAGACATTTCCATGGAGAGGCCAGAAAGTGCCAGGCACTGGCTGGCACCCGCCCTGGAAACGCAGGCCGACTCTGCCAGCTGGGCAGCGCTGGCCATCAGCATGCAGGGCAGAGAAGGGGGCTCCCTGCCTACCCCCAGGTTCTCAGCTCAGAGACGTTCGTTGACTGTAACCCAGGACACGCTATAACTGACTGCCTAGCCTCATGATCCTTGAATGCCTTGTGTGCCACCTGCAACTCCAGAGCTCTGTGTTTTTGCCCATCAGATCTGCTGGTCTCTCCTTGCTCAAGGCGGAGACATCAGAGTTGAACACTCACTTCTCACAGTACAACCAAACAGGAAGGTAGCTCCCCTGAAACCAGGGAAGGGCTCTTGAAGCCCCGGCCCTTAAGATCTTGGCCTGAAAACATTTGCTTCGTGAGCTAATTGCCCAGATCCTAGGACGAGTAGTGGCTCAGCCACTGGGCTGAGTATTATTTTCATGGCCACTCTGCGACCCTTGGTGACCCTGGAACTGCTTGCTCCTTTCAGAGAGTCGTGTTTTATCACCTGAGGCACGGAATCCCAAGAGCAGGCCTCAGGCTTGGGTAGTACCTAGCGTGCAGTCAGCTACACTGAGAGACCCACTCTTGGGGTCCATCTGGAAAAGAATCCAGGTTTCTTGAAGAACTACAGTCAGGTCCCTCTCTGCTCACTCTCTTTGTCCCCGAGACACCATCCTTCAGTGACCATGGCCCGAGCTTTAGAATGTCCCCTTATGACAGCCTCAGCAGAGGAGAAACAAGTGCTCATAAGCAGGTGGGTTTGGTTCTGTTCCTCTCTGCTCGTGTGGCCTCGTCCTAGTCGCTGTCCCTCCCTCTCAGGACTCACTGCCCATTGGAGGTGGTCTCTGAAGCCAAGCTGTGGTAAAGGTGGAGACAGGAGAGAAAGCAAGAGTAAGCCTGCCTGCCTTTCTCACCATCTCCTCCAGAGGCCTCCACACAGGCGCAGCAAGGCCTGACAGTGAAGGAGCAACTCAGGTTTGGTGAAGGGAGAGACATTCAGGGATAGCGTGGAGGGCTGACTCTAAGCGAGACGGGGGTGGGGGTGGGGGTGGGGGTGGGGGGTGGGGGGAGGGGGGGGCTCTAGGACCTGGCCAGTGGTTATTGCCTGGGGTGTTCACCAGTGTCTGGGGGCTCCCTGGAGAGGGCTAAGGAGCCAGTCCGTTTCCTTCACTAGGCCTGTTCCTGGCCAGGGTCTATGGCCCACCTTGCTTTGAAGCTGGGGTACAGGCGCCCTCTATTGCCCAAGCTGGTACAACTTCTCAAACCAAGATGAAATGCCACAGTTCTCCTAGAGGTGATCTGCCTTTTTGGGAATCTTTAAAATAAAGACATTTTAGTTCCTCCCCGACTCCTTGTGTAAGCCACTTGTGTGACATGAGTGCTCTCAGAGTATCTGTGTGGCAGGGAGACAACCTGGCATTCACCTGATAGGCCAGTGCTCACCAGGGGGAAAAGTGGCTAGCATGCTAGATACCTGCTAGAAAAGACAGGGCCAGGCTGAACTGCTCTAGAGGCCCCGACTTAGCAATGCTATTTAAACCTTCCGAAGGGGCTAGGGAGTCCTCTGAGATCCTCTCTTGGGGTATAACAGCAGAGTCCTGTCCTGAACCCAAGGGTAGCCATGCAGGGACGGGGGCAGCTGTGTAGCACCAAAGGGATCGGGGGTTTTATAGATATGGCAAACAGCCACGTGCCGGTCAGTTTCCACCGTGCCCCCACCCCAGAGCCACTGCATCTTATTAGACCCTTGGAGGGAGGGAGGGCCAGAACCCTCAGTCTTGGGACCTGCAAACAGCTGCTCAGCACCCCTAAAAGAAGATTTACACCTGATGGTGGAGATTAAAAGAGAGGATGCGTTTGGGAGTGCTTTGTATCCAAGGTGGCATCTCTGCCTCAGTGGGCCTGTGGTGTCTCATTGTCAGAGCCCAGAAGCACAGCCGGCCAGGATAGGGAGGTTGGGGGTGTTGGTAGAGCTTCGGCAGCAGAAAATGGCTCCTCTCCAGGGGGAACATTAACCTACACCTTTAAAAGCCTAAAATGTCAGTGTCCTGCCTGGGGCCAAACATGGACACACACACAGAAAGAGAGAGAGAGAGAGAGAGAGAGAGAGAGAGAGAGAGAGAGAATGCCAGCCCCTGGCAGTTTATCCCTGACTCACTGAAGCACAGCCAGCCATGCCCCGGGGCTCCAGTCTGGAGTTCCTGACCCAGCAAGCAGGTGCCCATCCTAACTTACTACTACTTACTTCTCACCCAGAAGACAAATGCTCGGCTGGTGCTGGGCCCCGAGGAAGTGTCGCTGGCCTGGGAAGGCTTCTCGCAGCACAGAGGTTCTGAGAGGCATGAGTTCTGAGGTCTCTCGGAGGCCTTCCATCAGCTGGACTTCACGGGAGTGACAGGTGGGGCAGGCTGGGACTGGGCAAGTGCAGAGCCTGCAAACCACCCTGGCACTTCCAGTTCAGCAAACCTGTGGGGATCCCAGGCCAAACTCTGGGAAGGCCCAAAGGTGTGAAAGACCTGTTCTGCCTTCATGCTTCTGGCTCGGTGTCCAGAACCTCGCTTTAAAAGTGTGTGGTTCCCTGAAACCTCTCAGCACACCAGATAGAGGCCAGAAGCTGAGAAAATAGTGGCTTCACACCCTGCCCCTCCAAAACTGTGGGTTTATGACAGATCTGGAAACATTTCAGAGGAATGTGTGAATGATGTCACCAAATACAACTTTATAAGTCCTGAGGACAGAAGTCACTGTGGTCCTATGGGGCACCTCACCCAGCCTCCCAGAGTGCTTGTGGAGGACCTGTGATGGCCCTGGGGCATTGTCACAGCTGCCCCCCCCCCTTGTGTCCTTTGGGAATGTGCACCAAGGAGAAAGTACGTCGCTCTCCCATGGAGGGGTTCCAGAGAAACCAGTCCTAGAGAACCGCAGGCTTGACTTACTCCGCGGACGGACTGGCAACCTTATCCTTGCCCAGGGAGTGGGCATAAATATTGGTAGCTGGGTCTCTAAAAGGAAGTCTTTCTTATAGGTCTCCCAAGAAAGCAAAATAAAATGTAGGGGTTTACTGCCTAGAGTGAGAGGAAGATGGCAGATTGGAGTCTGGAGACACGGGGGACTATGGGATGGCAGTGGGGTGGGGTCTGATCTACAGCAACTGAGGGAAGCTTCCAGCTCAGGGTGCTGGGTATCATGTGTCACACTGGTCCCTTCTCTTGAAGTAACTGATGTGCTCCTGGCTTGAGATGAGCTTTGGGAACTGTGTGAGGTGGGTGGTCCTTAGTTCTAAGCCCTCTGCTTTGAGGGGCAGGGCAGAGGGCACACCCCTCAGCGTTGAACCCTCTGCGTTGGTGCAAAAG
Organism: Mus pahari; assembly: GCF_900095145.1. Taxonomy (NCBI): domain Eukaryota; kingdom Metazoa; phylum Chordata; class Mammalia; order Rodentia; family Muridae; genus Mus; species Mus pahari. The sequence goes on along the minus strand of NC_034595.1, from coordinate 105,353,182 downwards.
AAGCAAACAGGTGTGAAGGAAGCAATCTGACCCCCAAGTCCTGAGAACCCCAAAACACTCAGGGTAAGAGGCCCAACATCTTTGATGAGATTTCTAGAGCCTGCTGGGTAAACCGGGGTAGTGTAGAGTGGATGTGTGTGTGGGGGGGGTGAAGAGCATGGGAGTAGCGTGTCCCTGAGGTCCTCTTCCGTGCAGGTGGCCACCTGGACTCCTCTTATTACCCCTTCAGGTGTGGCTGGAGAGTCAGCTCTGCTCTCCTCGGAACCCCATTGTTCCCGGGGCTGCCCTTAGCTCGGTTTACATTTTCATCTGATCCCTGTAATTCTGCAGAGCCAGCTCTGTGCAGCTGGCGACCCGTCCCCATTCACAAGGCTCAAGGCCAGCACAGGCTCTGCAGGCTGCTGGGTCCCCTTCTTCTTCTCCACCCACACCCACCTGTCTCCACGGGGCCGGGTCCTGGCCAGCCAGAGCCCGAGCACACCCAGCCCCAGTGTTTTCCGAAACTCAGTGTTCTCCAAGGGTTGATCCCAAGCAGGGATGGTCCCTTTTCTCCCCTGGGAAGGGTCAGTGAAGATGAAAAGCAAAGCCTCTCTCAACTGGTCAGGCTGCGCCTACCATGCAGAGACTGTATCCAGCCAGGAGGGGCGTCAGGCCTCCAAACACAGACTTGCACACTTCTTAGAAAGGAAGGTCTTTTGAGCTTGGGCAGGTGGATGATGGTGCTGTCTACACAGAAGCACACCCTGTCCAGATGACAGGGAGCTGGTAAAGGCCCCCACGGCATGACACCGGGAAAAATAAATATCAAAAGAACATTTGAAGGACTCAATAAATTGATCATATTCCCTGAACCTTCACCCCATAACGAAGGGACCATTTAAATGCTAATGCTGCATTTTAAAAGTCAATTATAGGAGTTTGCCAGGAATAGTCAGCACTCTTCAGCTCCTCCCGCCCCCTCCCGCCCCCTCCCACCCCCTCCAGCACCCTCACGAGAGCACTGAGCATTGGCCAACCCTGGAGGGAATATTCCCACACAGTGGTCTTAGTAATTGAATCAACTTGATACAGACACCAAAAATACTGTAAGCTGTGTGGGTAATCGGAGGCGCATATTGATAAAGCCGGCAGTGTGTGGGTAGAGGACCAAGGCAGGCACTGTTAACCCTTTGGAGAGAACCAGGGGTGCTTAAGCACTGCCCTGCCCTGCCTTCCGGATTATGCCTGATGGATCTTGATTCCACCAGCCCCCTTCTGTGTCCCCCCCCCCCCAGATAGCCAGGAGCCACTGTCCTTCCTCTTGGTGGCATTTCTTGCTACCTGGTCTCAGCCGGAGGCTCAGGACCAACGTTTTGTTCAGCGCAGGTGTCCTGAGTAACTAGATAGGGTCATGAGACCCCTCTCTCACCCCACCCATGGTGATGTGTGTGTAAATTGAGCGTTTAACTCACAAACCCGGGACCCTCCCTATGCCTAGATGATAACTGAGGCACAGAGAGACACAGAGCTGCCACCCGTGGGCTCTGCAGGTGGGGGGGTGGGNGGGGGTGGGGGGGGTGGGGGGGTGGGGACTAGAACTCAATGCTAGGTCTGCTCAGCCCCACCCCACCCCCACCCGCTGCTGAGGCAATGTGCTTCTAAGCTGTGGCTTCTGGAGTCCTCTCTGTGATCAGCCTAGGACCACCATGGTGGGAACAAGAGAAAGAATATAACAGCACTGTGGGCCTCTGTCTGGACTTCTGAGGGCTAGAATCATGGTTGATGTAGAATGCCTCACCCTGTCGAGGCTTCTGGATACAGCAGAGTTTGTGCTGAGGCTTGTATGTCCTCTCCTACCAGGCCAGCTCCTGGCTGAGGGTATTTCTGTGCCCTCCGCTAAAAGCCATGGGAGAAAGCCAAGTCCCTGGGAGTCACTAATCTGCTTCCCCCGATGCTCAGGGAAACTACTTACAGGGACATGGCAGAGGATGAGTCTAAGCAAAGGTCTAAGGTCAGACCTGTGAGTGTTCAGCTCTGGGAGACGTCAGTGCCTGGTGCTCACCTGGAGGACACTGCCACCCATACCCAACTGTCATGGTACAGGGATTTTAATGCCTAAGAATCCGTAAGAATCCCCAAGCCTAGAGCCAGGAAGGCACCTGGCCCTTTGGGGGCCAAAGAAAAATTCAGGGCTTTAGCCATCCCAAGGGAAGGGTGAGGCCAAAGGGTCTGGCTGTCCCTTGCCCGTCATGTTGGAGCACTGCCGAGCTTCCAGAGAACTCCCGGTGTGGCCAATGCTCACAGAGCTGTGATCTCATCCCATATCTGAACCCAAATCAGAGTCTGCTTAGCCGTCCATCACCGGAAGACGTTGGTGTTTGGCTACCACTGAGAGGCAGGTGGCCTTGTGCTCTATGGGGTTCCTCTCCAGGACATAGACTGGGGGGCCCGGCTAGGCTGCAGGAACTCCGTACCCACCCACCCAGAGGGAATTAGGTCAGGGTGGGGGGCAGTGGGGATGCACAGAGAGAAGGAAACCTAAGACGGCCCGGGCCATGGATGGCAAAATCTTGCAAAAGTTCCTGAGGCAGCCCTGTGAGATGTCTGAAATGGGATCCACCAGTCTGAACTTGGCCACATAATACGGCTCTGTTTAGGAAGGGCAGGAGCACCCGGGCCCGAGCTGTCTTTCAAAGAGTGATAGTTACGGAAATTAGTGGCACAGAGATCCGCGCTCATCAGTCATCGGGAGCCTTATTAACTGTCTTAGGCGAGACCAGAGTGGCTTGGCCTCCTGACTTCAGGGGCCTGGGAGAGGCCATACTCACCCTCTGCTTCCAAGAGAGGCCCCTGGAATACAGGGTACAGATTTAATGTGCCACAATTGAGCCACGAGGCAGGAGCAGGAAGGACGGTCCGTCTGTTGATACCACAAAACTCAGCCCACACATTCACACTGAGGCAGCTATGATAAACATCGCATGTGCAGACAGTGACCAGCTAGGCCCAGGCCACCCCCCAACCCCTGATCCCTGACCCCTGACCCCGACCATTCAGGTACCCCACTTCCACCCTTTGGGCCTCAGTTTCTCCATCTGCACCATGAGCAGCGTGACAGTGGGGTTGTTTGCACGTTTAAGGAGGCACTGGGGAAAGTACTTGACCTTTGAACAAAATCCAGTAATGATCACTGTGTTACAATTATTCTGGCAACCCCGACAGCAGAGGGCCATCCCAGGAGTCTGTGAGCCTACTCGATCTCAGAAACCCACTTCCTCTCACCCTGGCATCTCTTCTCAAAGGGCCAGTCTGATTACTCAATAGTCAGCACTAACTATGTTCTAAATGCTCAAGTCAGTGCCCTGCCAGCCCTGGGTTAAGGCTACAGAACTCCACACAACCTGAGAACTTGTTTTAAAAGGCTGTCTCCCAGACAGATGTGTCCAAAGCGTCACACAGAACCCCAGAAATATGTAGAGTTAATTCTGTGCAAATCAAACATTTAAATATTGCAATCAAATTCTTGCCCCAGACCCAGATCTTCTGCATCTCAGCACTGTGTGGGTGGCTGTGTGTCATATCGGGCAGGGGACCCTTCTCTGGTTTGAGACCCACTGAGATGGGCTCAGAGGACAAGCTCTGCTTCAAGCCCCTAGTCCCCAAAAATCTCCACGAGGGAAGGGTAACAGACACTCTCCTACAGCCATAGAGCTAAGCCTAGAAGCCCCCAGCACCCCTTCTGGGCTTATTCCCAACACAGGGTAAGCATCTTTCCCATGGGTCCTGGCGCCTGCGCAACACCTGCCCTCTCCGAGGTGCCTTTGTGTTCGCTGAATAAAGGGGAAGTTCAGAGGGAAGGGTGCAGCCCCTTCAGAAGGAAGATCTGGAGACTGAGGTCTTTTGGACTAGAGAGCCCTTGGCAGGATATGTGCCTTTCAAGGTCATGCCAAGGACCTTGTGCACATGGCAGGTTTGTTGAGGGGAAACCTGTTGAGCTGTGCTGTCCAATGGCATCGCTGGAAGGAATCTGCCTGGCTGGATCCTGTCTCGTTACTCAACACTCACGTTATTGCTCAGTGAAGCTGGAGGAGAGCAGAGGTGATAATGTGTAGGGGTGCACTTTGTCTTCCCAAATCTGTTCATTTTTAGCCCCTGGAAATCAAAGTGTCGTCCGGCTCTGTCTGGCGGCCTTTGATCTTCTGCCCCCGCGTCTCCAGCTTGGGAGAAGCAGAGAGTATAAAAGATAACCACACTTGAGCAGGCTGTCCTCTTCCTTGGCAGCCCTAGTGCTGAAAAGAGAGCCCTTGACGGCTGTGTACCAACTTTCACCTTGACCACGCTGCTGAGGCAGACAAATACTGAGGGCATCTGGGAGGACATGTGACCTGCCCACTCCCCTGAAGGAAAGGCCAGGTCTGCTGGGAGTGACCCTGGGAGGCCCAAGGCACAGTGCTTGGCTCAGGAGCCCATGCTGAGAATCAGCAATAACACACACGCTGGGGGCCTGGAATGCACTCCCACTACCAGATCTTGAAAACTAACTTATACAGAGGGCTTTAAAACAGCATGGGTGAATTCCGGCTGCTAGAATTCTGGCCCTGAGGTTTTTCGCCCACCTTGGTTAACTTTTCCTAGGTGGGTGTGACATTCCATAGCCCAAACTTAGACCAGAACACAGGCTGCCTGAGCTCATCACAGGGTTGTGAGCATATAAAGTACAATTATTCCTTTTTTAAACGATGTTATTTATATTTGTGTGTGTGTGCATGTTTGTATGTGCATGTGTGTATTGTGCACATGTGTGTATGTATGTGTATGTGCACATGCATGCATGTATGTGTATGTGCACATGCATGTGTATGTATGTGAACATGTGTGTGTACACATACACGTGTGTATGTGTGTGGGAATGTGTGTGTACATGTGGGTGTGGGTGTGCACATGTGTGTATGATTGTGTATGTGCACATGCATGTGTATGTATGTGCACATGTGTGTGTGCACATACACATGTGTGCATGCACATGTGTATATGTGGGGGAAGAATTTGTATGTACATGTGGGTGGGTGTGCATGTAGGTGGGTGTGCACATGTATGTATGTGTGTATGTGTGTGTACATGTGTATGTGTACGTATGTATGTATGTATGTGTATGCACATTTGTATGTGTATATACGTGTACATGTGTGTGCACATGTGTGTGTGCATGTGTGTATGTGTACATATTTGTGTGCCATGTGCAAGCAGGTGCCCCCAGAGGCCAGAAGAAGGCATCAGATCCCCTGGAGCTGAAATTACAAGAGGTAGTGAATTATTATGGATACTGGAAACCAAACTTGGGTTCTCATGAAGAGCAGCAAGTGCTCTTAACTACAGAGCTATTACACCAGCCCTCTGGCCTTCCTAGGAGTGCTGGCATGCCAATTGGAAAGGGACTCTACCAACCTCAGAACCACCCGAGAATCTAACAAGTGACCATGACTCGAAGATATTATTGATTGAAAAACTGCTACTCTGGACAGAAAGAAACTGCCCTCAGGCAGGGTGTTACATTAGGATGGAGGAGACCTTGGGAAAAACATCCCCCATGAATGGCAAGGCAGGTCCCCTTATCACTTGAGAAACAGTACATACCACACACAGTCAGGTTTCCAGGAGGAAATTACCATAATAGGGCCAGCACTTACCTCAGCATCTGAGGTTGAGCTCGTCAGCACCCCAAGCCCTTCATTGGTCAGAAGCCTTCAAACCAGCCATGGACACTGGCTTTGATAATAGTGTGTGGATAAAGGTTGTATTGCTCTCCGGGCCATGATTCATCCGTGAACCAGGACAAGGCAGTAATAGGAAGGCAGATCGCCAGGGGCAAAGTTACGACTCAGACTTATCAGAGGCGGTGAACTCCGAGCTGCGCTGTTAAACAGAATTCCATTACTGTTTCATAAATAGAGATTGAAGTGCCCAGGCCAGGAACGGATGATCAGGGGAGAGTACGTTTTAGCTAAACTCGTGAATAGCATTGGTTTTTGAGTAAGTGGTTGTCTAGGCTAATAGTCGGGTATTTCATTGTTAAGAGCTTGTTGAACGGGATTTATGGCTGGATCCTGCATGGCTGTTGTGCGGGATGCTCAGCAGTTGCCGGGAGGTTGGGGATTGGTGGCAGTGCCGCTCCATCTCTAGTGGTCTCCTCTGCATCTCCTGGCTCATGTTGGCCCTTATAGATGTGATGACAACTCTAGCTCCCACGGGAAGAGCACCTAACAGGCACCGCCCAGAGTGTGAGCACAGCTCCAGGCAGGTGCTCAAAGCCTGTGCCTGCGGATGAATGACAGCCACCAGGGGTTTGGCTTCTCCACAAGTCACACCCTGTCACCGCACCACATCCCCTGCTTCTGGGGGGGGGGGGGCTGGCACTCTGCTGGGTGTCCATTAGCACTTCAGAGTCCGGTGATGATAGTGTCTGACCTGGGACTGGTGAAGGAGAGGACATGAGGCAGAGATATTGGCTGGGAATGACTTGGTCCCTGCCTGTGCTAGACAGGGCAGTATAAGCAGGACTTCAGGGTGGGGGGGGCTTCTCTCATCTTGTGACTCGTTGATATTTCTGAACATATCCAGAAATGCTCTGTCCTGACCCATGATGCCCCTTTAAGCTTGGCTCTGGAAACCAGGTGGACAAGGACCCCAGAAAGCTTGAGTTGTTCCCAAATGACCCGGTCAGGATACAACCTCTCTGCACTGACATCAGTAGCTTCCCACCTAGGGAGTCTTGTGTAGTGCGTTTTCCCTTCCTCCAAGTATAGAGTCCCTGGGCCAGCTGTAGTGAGCAAGCCAGGCCCAGGAGATTGGGGGAACCTGGGGATTTACCCCTGTTGAGTTAGAAGGAGCAACCATAGTTTTCCTCCCAGAATGCCCATGGCAGAACAGTGCCTGATGTGGGCTAGTGGGGGCCCTTATACCAGAGAAGCCCCATCATAGTTGTTGAGGTTGTTTTGCTTTGATTTAGTTTTTTTTTTTTTTTTCAAAAGAAAGCACTTGTCACACACACACAGACACATGCACATGCACATATACACACACACACACACACACGCACACACACACACATACACATACACACACACCAGTGGCAGGTCCACCTGCTTTCAGAACAGTAGAGTCAGGAGAGAATGAGGCAGGATATGAGGATTTTTATCTGGCCCTGTAGCCCTTTCACCAAGACCTTATCCCACCTGGATGCCCCCAAAGACCACGGAAGGCTCTGAGATAGCTCATTCCATCCCTGTATCCGGAGAGCCCAGAAGCTGCTGGTGTGCATCTCCATTCACAGAGCAAGAATCTGCATGAGATCCCTATCACGACACCTGCCCTTGCCTCAGTTTCCCCTCCTCAAATGATGTCGGGGCTGGTCTGGGATCAGGCATGGGACTGTCCAAGAGTAGGAAGAAGATATTCTAAGACTAGGTCTGGAGGCAGTGTTGCTGCCCCTGCTGACCCCTGCTGACCCCCATGCACATCAGCGTCAGCGATCCATAACGGAATGGCCTCATTCTCCAGCGCAGGTGTGCAGTCCCCACACCCATCAAGTAGCTGGGGATGTGGGCCTTATGAACAAAGAGTCCTTTACAGTCAACTCTGGGTTGATGTCCGCCCGCAGTCTGTGGTGCGGAACCTGTGTCGTGCCTTCTCTCTCTCTCTCTCTCTCTCTCTCTCTCTCTCTCTCTCTCTCTCTCTCTCTCTCTCTCTGCCACGGCCAGCATCTAAAGCTGGCTCACCACAGCTCGCCCACCTTCGGCTTTGTTTAGTCTGGGGTCAGCTCCGTGGATGGGGCTTCTGGGTACTGGGTTCATTCCTCCTCAAGATTGTCCCAGAATCCTCTGGCTGAAGATATCGCTCCCCCTGCAGGAGGATAAATTATTGCCAGAGCTGAGACATTCCTATCTCTCCTGTGGGCAGAGCAGGCAGAACTCTGCCTGGAGAGACACTGAGATATAACACCACATGACTGAAGACAGTTTCGGAGACGGTTGTTTGTGGAGCGCCGCGATCCAGCTGCCACAGTCCTAAGCTTAGGACTCCCTGAAAGGCAGAGGGAGCTTTGTCCAACCTCAGTCTGAAAAGTCACTTGACTCCAAGTCCAGCGTCCTCGCTTATGTTCATGGCAGAGAATCCACGAGAATCCATTCCAACTTGGTTGAGCGGCTCCAACTGTTGCTCATGGGCGTGACCAGTTTTTCATCCACAGAGACAAGGATCCCATTCTCCACATCAAGAAGACATACTTGGGGTCTGGATGGCTGGGGGGGGGGGACGACTCGGGATGTCTGCACAGTTTGCCCTGTTCCTTGGTGTGGCACAGTGAACAGGAAGCACAGATGTGTCTGAATGGTCACCCGACAGAGACCCAGCTGCTCTTTCCTCTAGAACACTGATCTCCATGCAATGGTGGAGAAAAGTTCCAGCCACTTCCCATACAGAATCCACTGCAGAGATGAGCAGGCAGAGGGTGCATCCGCAGTGACTCTGTAGGTCTTTGTCGCTGTGTTTCGAAGGAGAAGGGGTGCCAAGAGGGAATGGGTAGGTAGCGTTTCTTGTAGGGCAGCCCGCCCCGGGGCTCCAGCATCCACAGTTATCTGGGGAGGATGCTCACAGTGGCAGGGGCAGGGCCCCAAGCAAATGCCAGGCAGCCTGAGCGTCGTGTGTGGGCCAGCGCGAACAGCTGCAAGGGAGGTGGAGGAGTGAGGGAAACAAGCCGGGCTGAGAGGAAGCCAGCTTGCTTTCCAGGAGAGACATCATGGGGATCCCTGTTGTAATGACTTGCAATATACAGCTGTGTATGGCATCACGTCATGGTCTGCACCCCATCTTTGAGAAGCAGTCACATCGGCTTGTTGCAGGGTGGGAAGCCCCTGTCACTCAGCGACAGCATAACATTTGCCGCGTCATAACGCAAGCGTGAACAGACCTGACCCTCCATCCTTCTTGGAGTGACAATCCCACAGCACTGACTCGTGTGTTTGTCGTACTGCGGTGTCCTGGCGTCACTTTAGAGTGCAGCCGTGCTCACCAGAGTGCTGTGAAGCGGTCAGCCATGCCACCCAGCAGCAGTAGCCTCGTGCACCTCAGATCTCATGTCCCTGCATCTGTGTCTGTTTCATTGAGAGCCTCATCTAAGAAGCAGCTAGAACTATGCTTTACTCTGTGGCATTTGCCCAGTGACAGAAGTTCCTCCACACACTTCCCAGATTCATCCCCACCATGAAGTGACTGTTGATTGGGTGGAAATGACTTTGGGCTGACTTCCATGCTCCAACCATCCCTGTAGCATCCTGTGCCCCGCACAGTTCTGTATCACAGCGCCTCTGCTGTTCTTGGCCATCCTGGATTAGAGTGGGGTCCAAAGCAATGGTGGCCAACTGTTCTTTTTTGTTCTTTCTGTCTCTCTCCAAGTGCCTGGTGGGATGAGGCTCCGCTGGGGCCATCCACATCTGGTGAGAGGTTTTTGAGCACAGCAAGAGGCAGGAGAGCTTGAAGGAAGTGATCGTCTCAGACAGGAGCATTGAGGAGAGCTAAGCTTTTGGTATCCTGTTGAGCCCAGCCACCATCTAGAAAAACAACCAGTTTGGAGGAACAGAGAATTGGGAAACACTGCCCAGGGGCAAGAAGAGAAGACTGGAATTCAAAGCCCCGCACTCCAGGGGAAATACGGCCAGAAGCACAGGTACCAAGAACATGCGCATTGCTACGGGCCATGGAGGAGGATGCAGAGGTATAAGGAGGTTGAGATGGAGGCCTGGTCTCTTCTTAGAGAAGATTCCTAACAGCCATAACCCTGACACTTAGGAGTAAGTGGCCAAAAATATCATCTATACCTCAAAACAGTAGATTCAAATCCAGCTGTATGTTGGTGGTACATAATACCTGGCAAAATCAACTTAAAAGAGGAAGGATTTATTTTGGCTCACAGTTTCAAAAGTGTCAGTCCCATGGTCAGTTAGCCTCAGTGCTTTGGGGCCTGTGATAAGGCGGAACATCTGAGCACAGGGGCACAGCAGAGCTACTTAGTTCATAGCGGCCAGAAAGCAGAGGAACCAAGGAAGGAATGGGTATGAACTACTTACCAGGCATAGCTCAGTGGACCACTTCCCCCTAACAGCCTTCGAGGCATGACCTCATCAGTGGATCTACCCATTGATTAGAACCTTCAGTAGCAGCGCTTGCTTAGACCCTAAACAACGTGAGAAATGTTCCCTGCGTCCAAATCATGTTCCCACCCATCTCCTTCCCCATCCTGCTCACCAGGCCCTGAGCATCCAGGACTCAGTCCAGCCAAGGATCCACGGCAGAATTGACCATATAGGGACAACCCTTTAGAACAGCACTGCCCACTTCAGAAGTCACAGGCAGCTTGTTGCTGCTGAGCCCTGGGGAATGCAGCCAGGACTGCAGAGGCATCTGAGATCTCCTTTCTATTAGTTTTAGCTAAGTTGCATTTAAACAGAATCTTACTGAGTCAGGTAGCACACACTGACAGATGGGACCTTTCCGTAAGATGTTGGTCCACAGGGAACTCTTGCCCTCACCATACTGATCTCAGTTGACCATAGTCTGTTGTTTACACAGTGAGATCTGTTACCTTGCATTTGATTCTACCAAGATCTGTCAGGATCATAGCTCCTTGAATTTCCCTTTATATTATAGTATATCTTTAAAAAATGGTTGTTAAAAGAAATTATATTTGTGTGTGTATGTGTATGTATGAGTGTGAGTATATGTGCGAGCATGTGTGAGTGAATGAGTTTGTGTGAGTGTGTGTGTCTGAATGTGTGTATGTGAGTGTGGGTGTGCATATATGTGAGTGTGTATGTGGTATGTGTGAGTATGTATGAGTTGTATGTATGTGTATGTGTGAGTGTGTGTGTGTGAATGTGTGTGAATGTATGTGTGAGTGTGTGTGAGTGTGTATGTGTATGTGCATACCACATCTGTGTAGTACCCTCAGAGGTACCAGCGAGGGTGCCAGATCTCTTAAAACTGGAGTTACAGGTGCTTGGGAACTGCCCATCATGGGTACTTGGAATTGAACATGGATCCTTTGGAAGAGTGTCAAGAGTAAAAAGGAAGCCCCTTTAACCGCTGAGTAATGTCTCCAGCCCCTGATGCCACCTCGAGTGTCTTTTCTACCTTGCATCCAATCCTGTTGAAACAATAAAGTAGATCACCCTGCCTGTTAAGCCAGAGACAGGCCCTACAGATGGAAGCCTTCCCCTCTGTACAAATCCCCTCTCTGGCCTGGATGACCCTCATTCCTTCAACAAATGCAGGAGTGTGTGGGGAGGAACAGGGGGAGACGGGACTTTGTCTCTGGGAACATGAGGGCTCTGGTTACAGTGCTGTCTGTTTGCTTTGGAAACTAATTACCCAGAATGGCAGTGACACCTCTATTCCAGCTCAGTTTAGCTGTGAACGCTTGTCAATGGCCAGACTCTTGGGCTCAACAAAGCTTTGCCAGACAAACGGTCAGATGAAGAGTGTCTGACCACACCAGGTTCTGGGGTGTGAGCTTTGGAGACAGTAAGTCCCCAAATCAAAGATGGAGCTTAGATTTGAGATTCCAGAAGTTTCTTGCTGATCAAGCCCTGTGTATCTTTGGATTGTTGGTGGCCCTGGGCAAATGCTGACTCCTGACAGTCCAGTTCATGCCACCAAAGGCTTCTCTAAGATTCAGCTACAGACTGTCTAGGGCTTAAAGGCATGGTATGGCTTCTGGTAAAGAAGTCTGTTGCTAGGATATGCTCCTAATTCTGTCTCCAGGACTTACAGTAAAAGGAGAGAAACAACTCCTGAAAGTTGTTCTCAGACCCCCATACACATGCATTACACACACACACACACACACACACACATATACACATACACAAACATACACACATATGCACACATACACACACATACACACACAAACACACATATACACATACACAAACATACACACATATGCACACATACACACACATACACACACACAAACATATAGACATATATACACATACCCAAACATACACATGCACACACACATAAACATATACACACATAGACATATATATACATAAACATATACTTGCACATACACAAACATATAGACATATATACACATACACAAACACACATGCACACACATATACAGATATACACACATAGACATATATACACATAAACATATACATGCATGCACAAACATATAGACATATATACACATACACAAACATATACACACATACACATAAACATACATAAATACATACACACACACAAATTAAGTTAAAGAAAAACAGGGAAGACCATGTTTGTAACCAAAAACTCACTGGGGAAGATGGGCAGAGATTGGGTCTGCACTTAGCCAGAGTGTTGATGGTTTTTCCTAAGTAAAGCTGTTGTCATAAGTTGGCCCCCATGACCAACATCTGTCTCCCTACATGCTCTGCACTTGTAGGATCATACCAGGCTATGAGAGCCTCAGAAATGCCTGAGACTCCCTCCCCTTCAAGGCTCTGGAGAGAGTATGCTGGCCCTGCACCTGGAGGCCACAGACTTGGCTCCCGAAACACTGGAAACACTTCTGTTCCCACCTCTGTCTATTCCAGCCGTTCTTGTTTTGCTACAGGCCACTTCTGTAAAGGCCCAAAACACTGAGCTGACGAGTCTTGAAGTGTTGTTAGTCCTAGGGGCAAAGACAGGTTAGACTCCTGCAAGCTCTGGCTGCAGCATTGCCATCAATTAGTCGGTAAGCAACCTTGCTCTCATGTGCAACTGTTTAAAGGCACCGAGGCTAACCAGCACATGACCAGCACTTTGGGCATTATTTGGGAGTCATAAATGAAAATAAATGAAGGCAGGCAGTGGTGGTGCATGCCTTTAATCCTGCACTTGGGAGGCAGAGGCAGGCCAGCCTGGCCTACAGAGTGAATTCCAAGACATCCAGGGCTATGCCACATAGAGAAACCCTGCCTCAAAAAAAAAAAAAAAAAGAGGGGTGGGGGTTGGCTAATTCATACACAAAAGTCTACAGACTGGGGCTTCAGCTCAGATATATGTGTCTGTTACAGCAGCATAGGAACCTGAGTTTGATCCTGCAAAACCCACATCTAAAAAAAGTCAAGTATGGTGGAGCCCCAGTGCTAGTGAGGCCGAACCAGGAGGATCTCTGGAGCCCACTGGCCAGCCAACCCAGACTGTTGGCAGGTTCCAGGCCAATAAGAGATTGTCCCAAGACATCAAGAGTGTGGGTATAAACAGAAATATGCAACGTGTGTGTGTGTGTGTGTGTGTGTGTGCGCGCGCGCGCGCGCGCGCGCGTTAGCTTTATTGAGATACAGTTCACATGCTGTGAAAGAGACCCTGGTGGAGCCAGGCTTTGGGTGGAGCCAGGCTTTGGGTCACAGTGTTCAAGTATCAACTTCATCTGGTCAGACATCCATTGCTTTCTACAAGGGGCCCACCCCTAAGAGCTATCACTCTCTTCATCTCCTACAGCTCCTGGGAACGTCAAGTTTATCATCCTCTGTCCATGGATTAGCCAAGGCTAGACATTTCATATGGGAGGAGCCCTCTGTGACAGAGCCTTCTTCACTTGGCATGGTGCTTCTGAGTTCAGCCACTGCATCTGCCAGGCACTTGGTTCAGGTCAAAGAGCATTTGGTGGCACAGACGGGCTACATGCCCATGTTCCATTCAGCCATGGACATTCAAGCTGTCACCACTGAGGCAAATGTGAACCGGGCTGCCGTGTGCACCTCGTGTGCTGCTGTGTGGTCAGGTGTCTTCATTCCTGCTGGGTCTGTCCTTGGCAGTGGGTCTTGTGGGAACTCTGGGTTTAATGTCTCAGGGGATAGCCAGACTGCGTTCCATGGTTACAGGCCATTTGCCTCTCCGCAGCAGTGAGCGAGGGCTGCAGTCCCCTCGTGTCTTTGCTGATACTTGGTGATATCCATCAGGGATGGTAGCCACTTGTGATAGGATGTGTCTCTTGCTCAGTTTTTCTGTGTTGTTTTGTGAACAGGCGTCTGCAAAGGGCGGGAGGAGGAGGGTCATCTTTTAGACGTGTGGATGACAGGGACTCCCACCCAGGTGGCTTTTGCCACATGTACAGAGCTGAACAATGTATGTACATGGTGGGGCGGAGAGGAGCGATTTCCTGTGGAAACCTTCCCCTGACTGATCATCTCAGTCGCTGAAACGGAGCTTGTGGTCCAGGATGGAGGCCTGCCCATTTGTAGGAAACAAAGAAACCTTTTATATCATCCTGCAGAGCCACTGGCTGGGACCCACACTTGGGACGAAGGGCGTGACACAGAACCTCTAACTCTCAACACAGCTATGTCAGCCTTTGTACACAGATGGTGGTGTGGGTGGGGCCCCGTATGAGCTGACCCGGTGGCCCCTGATAAAACTTGCTGTACCTTTCCTTCCCTAAGGTGTGAGCAGGGCTCTGGGCTTTTCTGTGTATAGGGGGATGTATCCTAGCCTACCCCTCTGCCCCAGAGATTTCCTTTCCAACCTAAGCTCCAAAGCCAGGGGAGAGAGCTTTGGGAAGTAGCCAGCCAGATGGCCCCTTCCCATCTCCCCATCTCTCTCAGACCTAAGCCTGGGTTCTCGGTGGGAAGTTCTAGCTGAAGCAGGATATGCCCTGCCCACCTCTGCAGTCCTGACCAGTTTATGAGCACTCCAGACTCGGCAGAGCCAGATGAGCTGATGGAGGGATGCAGGTTGCTGTCTTGGCAACATTAAACACTTCAGTCCCTTGAGAGAGCATTTCTGATGACAGTTCCTAAGGACCACCATGAGCAAGGTCTTCAAACCCCAAAATAAAGACAACATGGCAGAAGATACGGGAACGGCAAGACTTCAATTGCAGAGCCCCTGACACAGTCAGGATCCAGACAAGCATCCCTGGGTACCTCACTCAGACACAGGACTTAGAGTCCCCGGACCCGTGCCTTAGGCTGTTTGGTTCTTCCTTTCTAGGGCTTGCAGGGGCAAGCGTTGAGGTATACAACTCTATGTTGATGGATTTGCCTTTGTTCTGTTCTGGATCCCCATTCAGGAGCTTTCTTGTTCAGAGTCTCTATCAGCCATCAAATTCTGGCTGAGGTGTGGGAGAGTAGCCAGTCCGTGAGCTCCTTTGTAATCAGATTGCCAGAGCAGCAGAAAGGGTGACCCTTCAGATAGCAGGCAGCCCACAAACCCAGGAAGAAGTGCTATGTGAGAAGAGGAGGTGGGGAAAAAAAAGTCAAGACCAGGACCTGCGGGCGATGCCTGCTTGTGGGCCACCCACGGTAGATATGTGAGGCTCAGGAGGCAGGCAGCCTCACCTGCAGGGACCTGCACCTGTAGCTCAAGGAGGGAGCAGAGAACTTTCTGGAAGCTAAGATGCACTGTCAACGTTCCTGGTCATCTATTCATTCATTCATTGCCTTATTCGCCCATGATGGCAGATGTCTGGAGACAATACTGGAGATACTGGCTTACCCTTCTCACCATGGTCACAGACTTCTGGGTGCAGTTTGGTAATGTGCAAGTCAGTCAGGCTAGCACCATTACCTCCCCTGACCCCATTCTCAGTCAGCATCCAGTGACCACTGCTCTCTCTGCTGTGGATTTACCTCATCCGGGCATTTTACACAAATGGGAAACACGAGCTACGTCAGATTTCTTCCATGTTTCCAAATCCATCCATGATGTAGGCTATGTGACTGCTTCTTTCCATTTAACACACACACACACACACACACACACACACAAACACACACACAAACGCACACACACACACACACANACACACACACACACACACAAACACACACACACAAACGCACACACACAAACGCACACACACACACACACACACACACAGTTTTGTAAGTATGAGGATGTGCAGCTGTACCAGGGTACTCAGGCACACATTCACATATGTGCACACATAGACAACAGTCGCTCTTGGGTGTCATCCCTCAGGGTCTGCCATCGAGGTCTCTCACTTACTTGGAACTCCTTAAGCAGGCTAAGCTGACGAGCCAACCATCCGAGATCCTCCTGCTTCTGCTGCCCCTGCTAGGCTCACAGCTGTGCCACCACAGCCTCTTATATGAATTGTTTCAGACTGATCTCAGGTTCCCATGTCCCTGTGAGAGATAATTTACTGAGTCACATCCCCAGCCCCTCATTACTTGTGCAA
The DNA here is from genome assembly GCF_900095145.1 of Mus pahari. Taxonomy (NCBI): domain Eukaryota; kingdom Metazoa; phylum Chordata; class Mammalia; order Rodentia; family Muridae; genus Mus; species Mus pahari. The sequence goes on along the minus strand of NC_034595.1, from coordinate 105,336,969 downwards.
CTACATAGTATTCCAGTGTTGGGCAAGCCTCCTCCCTCGGTCTTTCTGGGTGTGTCCTCTGCACAGCCCTTATGAACTGAGCTGTTCCAGACGTTCCGTTTCACGTGTCTGCATAGGAGTACGTTTTCCTTTCGTTTAGAGACATACTTAGGATAGAATTGTGAGTCATGTGATGGCTTTTCCTGTGCTGGATCAAGGTTCTACCCATTCTCATGAGGGTGATCCCTGGACCACTGAGCTCCATACCAACCCTTTGTGTGGCTACAGGCTGTTCTCTACAGTGGCACCTCTTGCTACCATCCCATCAGCTCTGTGCAGGGCTCCCAGGATCTCAAACATTTGGCTTCCTCCTGGCTGTGTGGCAGAACATCTTCTGGGCCTAATGTGTCTCTGACAGACGCTTCTCATGCGTACAGTATCCAGGCTTCGGGCCAGTCTGGGTGTCTTCTTGGCTGTTTGACCATGACTGCTCAGGGCTGCACCTGGAGGCCTCCCTCGGGCTTTGGAAGGGAGACTTGATGGGATCGCGGTTTTGGAGTCAGTGGAGTACCTAGGATGCTGGGATTATGTCTCCCCTTCCATGGCGCCTGTGTTCACAGGTCTATACAGTGATAAATTCACACATTCGAAGGATTTCCCTGGTATGTCTTCATCTGCGCCCACCTCCTGTTCCCAGTATTTCTAGATGGAGCTTGTAGTGGTTTGAATACGCGTGGCCTGTAGAGAGTGGTACCGTTAGGAGGTGTGGCTTTGTTGGAGGAAGTGTGTTGCTGTGGGGGTGGACTCTGAAGGGTCAGTTCTCTGGCTTCAATCAGATCAAGATGTAGAACTCTCAGCTCCTCCAGCACCATGTCTGCCTGGATGCTGCCATGCTTCCTACCGTGATGAAAATGGACTGAACCTCTGAACCTGTAAGCCAGCCCCAATTAAATGTTTTCCTTTATAAGAGTTGCCTTGATCATGGTGTCTTTCCTCAGCGATGGAAACCCTAATAAGACAGAGCTTAGTATACCCCGTGGTCAATGAGTACTCTCAAAGACCCACCCCATGGACATCACTAGACTTGAACTTCCTGCCGGGTACCCATGCCACCTGCTGCCAGCTCAGGGGTGGCTTCTATAGTGACCCCAAACTGCTCCGTCTGACCTCAGATCGGCCCCCAGACCATCTTCTGTGACTATGGCAAGAGCCATACAGCATGTGAACATTTACCAAAGTGTTGGAAGGACGGGGCTGCCATCACATGTCCAGTGTCCCCCAAGGTCCCCTTTGCTGGCTCCAGTCTCTTCACAGCAGGCTCTCGCCCTGTACTTAGCATGGCTTCTGCAGAAAACTCACCCTTCCAGCCCAGAGGCAAATGTCTCAAAATGACCTGCCCAAGGCGCTGCAAAGCTATGTAGGCACAGGTCTGCCCTGTGCATCCACCCTTGCTCTGTAATTGGGGTGACTGACCCTCCCCAAGGGCAGGGGCATTCATGACACATGCCACCACAGGGGTGAAACAAACAAATGGGAGCCACCATGTGACCTCCCTTATGACCTTGGATTCTCATAAACCCCAAATTCCAGCTTCTAATCAGCATATACCCCCAGGGTTCTTAGGCTCACATCACATGGCTTGACCCTATGTTGGTGTCATGGGACATCAGGCAAAGTGGCCCACCAGACAGTGTCTCCTTCCTCCAACCCAAAGCTACCCAGTTTGGGGCTGTATGGCACTCTGTGTGACCTGGCCCGGTAGCACGGCCAACATCTGGTTTTACAGGGTCTTCCCAGGTTAAGTACTAGCAAATTCACACCCAGGAAGTCTCACTGTCCCCTACACAAAAAAGGAGGCTGGGTGGGTCATATAGACGGGGTACCACTGCAGCCCAGGCTCCAGGGCCTTCAGGCTCCTTCTGAACTCTGAACAGGGACCCCCCACTGAAATATGGTCTCTGTGATCATGAGATAGCATTTGTATAATCTCCGTTGGGTCCTGGGTGTGACCTGCGACTCTTCCTACCTGGCTGCCTCTGAGTGTGGCTCCTGTAAGAGCCCAGCCTGCTGCAGGTGCGACTGTGATGGATTCTTTGAAACTCTGGGGAGAAGCTGATGCCCAATACCAGATTCTGCCCAGTGGGTGAGTGTGGTCAGCCCACTGGCTTGCCTCCAGCACGGCTATTTCCTGGCTGTGGGACTGTGCTAGACACCCTAACATCCCATACTTCCATCTTCGTCCTCCAACAGTAAGGATCGTGGTGCCTAGGTGATGTGCCAGTGTGTTAGAGCCATGATACCGATTGTGCCATGCCTGGTGCAGGGCTGGTGCAGGATCATGGGGCAGCCTGTGCTCATCTCTATGGGCTTAATCTTCTGAGGAAACACCAGGCAGCTCTGGGCCACTCAGTCCCAACTCTGTAGACTCCAGCCTCCACTTGCCCCATCCCAGGTTCTCACCCATGGATGGAGAGAGAAACATTCTGAGTAGGGAGGACACTGGGCCCTCTGCCTGCCTTTCCTCTCTCCATCCCTGGCTTCTGTGATCTGTTCTGCCCTCTGACTCCCCTAAGGGAGCTCCCCTGGAAGTGTCTCCTCTAGCAGGTACAGCCAGCCATTCACAGTTGCCCAAATCAAGATGGTGGAAGGTCACAGGGAGAGAGCCCTGATTCTGACCGGAGGGCAGTATTTCTAGTATACTGAGGAGGGGCTGTTCGGGTCCAAGCACCAAATGCAGGGCAGACTGATCCCACTGAATTTCCATCTACTTTGGCCCTTGTGTGCTCTGTGGCCTTGGGCAGTTTGCACACCCTCTCTGTGCTTCTTTCTCTTCTGTAAAATACTGTAGAGACATAAGGATTGAGTAAGGGAATAGGAGAAGTTTCTCAAGACAGCATGAGTCATGTGACCAGCATGAGTCATGTGACCACCATCAGAGCCACCCTGGGTTACTATGTGTCCATATCCCTCAAGGGTCAACATGCTTTATGCAGGGCTCAACTACACAGTCAAGGGCCCATGATTCTGAAGGTCAGGGCTGTACTGGACAGGGGCAGGGAGTCCCTGTAGCAGCCGCTGCTCTCAGAGGCCAAGCGGGGAATGCTTGAGCTGAGCCTTCTGAGACAGGGACACACCACACTAGGCATTGACTGTAAGTCCCCCAGAAGAGCCCTTCTCCTCCCAGCACTCATACAGGGGCATGCCCACCCAGAGCAAGCCAGGCTTGCAGAGAGGAGCCCTCACCTCTCAGTTTGTTCAGTAGATTCACATGTATGTGTGCATCAGTGAATTCGACTCTGGTCATTCTTTTCCACACAGGGAGCAGGTGTTAGCATGCATCAGTATACAGTCACACATGTGTCCTGCAGCCTGTGACTGTCCCAGAGTGCAGGCAGTATCCTGAGCTCTGTGATCCTCAGTTTCCACATCTGTGAAATGGATATCAACACAACAGTGACTCCCCACCCACTTTGGGCCTTGATGGTTCCCTGGTGATCCATGCAAAGTATACTGACAGGGACCTTGGCTGGAAGCCTGTGACAGTGTGCATATCATCTGAAGTGAACCCCCTCCATCACCCTCTCCCTAAAAAAGACCCAGCTCTACCTGTGCACATAGTCTGATGAGCCAGGTACCAGACAGTGTTTGAAGGACATTGGCTTCATGGATCCAGCTCCCACTCCTTCCTCTCTAGCTCAGAACAACATCAGAACTCACAGGACTTTGAAGCTGTCAGGGATCCTCGTCAGGCCTCTTGTGGTGAGCTCAGAGTTGTTGGACACCAGATCCTTCTAAGATCATGTCTCAGGTGGGCTGTGTGGCCCCCAAACCCTTCTCACCCAAAGATAATGGTTGTGTATAGCTTCCCCGGCTCCCCACCTTTCCTCTTCTGCCCTCTGACCTCAGCTGTGCTGGTTGCAGAGAGGAATAGCTTTTATGTGTATGTGTAGCTATGCATGAACGTGTGCCAAGATGAACATGTGTCTGTGCATGTGTTAACATGCACATGGATTGTGCTTGTGCATCTGTGAGCGTGTGTGCCTGTAAGAATTTGCACATGTACATGAGTGTGTACACAAGGTTTTGTGCATGCGCTTTTACACGTGTGAGAATATACACATGCATGTGTGTTCACACGTGTGTAAACATGTGCACGTACGCGTGGTGCTCATATGTGTCCTGTGTATGAGAGACAGAGAGCAGCTCGGCATAAGTTGGCAGAGTGCAGGCAGTCCTCTGCTGAACCTGACACAGGACATTTTAACTTCAGGACACCAGCTGTATGTGGTTAGAATGAAGTGCTGAAGGGGTTAACGCCCACAGGGCTGGGGCTGAGTCCTGTTCTGAGACCAGGCCATCTTTCTGCTAATGCAAACCAGAGTCCTGCAACAATCACTCAGTGTTTCTGCCACTGTGTGAGGCGCTCTGCTGCTTTGCCCGGGGAACGCGCCGAGGACCACGGTCACCCGAGGACCACTGTCACCCGAGGACCACTGTCACCCTCTTACCTCCTTTCACTTTGGAAGTAGATGGGAAGCTAGAGACAGAAAGAAAGGAATTCTTGTTTTAAGTATCACGTGCATACGTTCTCTCCTTTTACCTTCGGGTGGGTTCTAGGAATCAAACTTAGGTTGCCAGACTTCTGTGGCAAGTCCCTCTCTTGGCTCTGCCCTCTCATCAGCCCATGAGACAAGGATTCATAGGTAGAGCGGTATTCCTCCCTGGTGGCATGGCCTCCTGTGCCCACTCCTCCAGCACGTGATCCTGGCTCCTAGGGAAACCTTTCCGGAGACAGAAGCCCAGGGCTGCTGCAGGGGTGGCTGGGAAGAAGGGAGGGGATGGGGAAAGGAGGAGACTTTCAGGATTACAGGACAAGGACCAGGAGCTGCCTGTGGCATAGAGGAGGTCTCATAGCCTAACTCAGTGGCTCCATCATGAACTACCATGAGTACTAGATTCCTGGCCCCTAGGACTGAACTGGGGCAGTGTGGACTTGCTATGGGGCCGTTCCATGCCAGAGTTGGCCTTGTCTACCTGGAACTTTCTCCCAAGTAGGTGCCAAACCTGTGATGCTGGTTCCTGTGCCCAACGCTCTGCCAGATTATAAATCCAGGGAGGGACTTAGAGAAGATGACATCATAGTACTAAGGACCCACAGTCTGATCACCAGGACAGGTTACTCAAGGACAACAGGCTACACACCTTGCAGGATGGAAGACCAGGGCAAGAGGCCATAAACCCTTCCTCTGCCCAGGTCCTATCTCTGCCATCGCTCCAGATTTTATCATCAATCCTGTCAGTATGTCCTTCCAGGGACGCCTCAGGAACCTGGGGCCAGCAGTCACTGACTATTCTGCTGAAGTGAGGGGCTTCTGGGAAGACACCCTTCACCCTTTTCTACAAAGCCCAGCTATAGGCAAGCTTAGCTCTAGGGCTGGGATTTCAAACTCACACACATTCCAGGTTTTTTGGAGCATGTTCCAGACACACGTTTGTGTTGGCTAAGCCAGTATTTTCCTTTTATTGCTGTTATGAGATTCAACATTCTTCCAGAAATAACTTCTGAAAAGTGTGCTTGGGTATGGAACACGTGTGACCTTAGCATGCAGGGACAAGGGCTTTTCAAGGCATGAGCACACACACGTACAGATAGCGCACATATCTGTGCCTTGGCGTGTGGGTTAAAGGGCAACATGTACACCGGCGGTCATTGGAAGACCATGAATTTGTCTATAAAGGACACGTGCAGTGAAACCCACATGGGCACTCGGGGCTGTTCCTCCCTAAAGGAGCTGGTCGGTGGTAGGGCTCCTGCTGTTGCTGTTCACGTCTGTTCTGCCGGGTGGTGATGAAGGAGGATGTGGTTTCTGCCGCCTCATCCACAAGCCTTCAGCCCACAGAGGGTTAGACATAAAGGCGAGAATACTCGTTGAAAAGGAATTTAACCACTAGCTGTCTATGAAATGCTCCCGGGAGTTCCGCTTGGCTCTGGAGGGACCGGAGCTGATCCCCACACTCTGTCATGATTAGTCATCCTGGGGCCTGAGTCAGGATGGGGAAGGCTTGCCAGGCATAGAAGTGCAGTGTCCCAGGAGTCCTGGTGATGAGGAGCAGGAGGACCTTAGGGGGGCAGACACTGGCCCCCACCTCTCAAATCAGGCAGGACAGAGGGTCTCAGAGGTGCAAAGTCTGGCCCCCCACCTCCCAATGCAGGCAGAACAAGAAGCAAAACAGGGGAAAATAAAAGATTAAAATGTGCACGGAAACCAGAAGCTGTTTCAGGACCTTGACAGTCACGCCCTCCGGAGTCCTGCAGTGCAAGCACCCCACGCTCTTCTGTGTGCCCCACCTGGGTGGAAGTCATCACCCAGGGCCTTGTGGACCCACTGTGATCTCTGACCCAGGCCAACCCCAGCTGCGCCTGCACCCCTAGCATGGGTTTTGTGAATGTGTGAAAGCATTAGCTGCCAGTTAGGACTGGAAGGCAGCCCAGAGGCCTCACTCCTCCAGCAGGAAAGCTCCTCGTGCAGCCGAACTGGCTCTAGCCCGGCATCCCGACACAGGAAGCATTAATGGGAGTCAATATGTATGCTGTTAGCACTCAGTCACGATTTATCACCGACCGTGGGGGAAGCACGGGCTCATGGCATACACAGACTTGCCCACTTGAAAATAAAACAAAATTGATAAGTCGCCCAGGGTCAGGAGGCGAGACCGCTCTCCACAGACCATCTTTACAGTAAAACCAGGAACAGGAAACAAATCCAAGCCATGTCACCTGAATCCAAGGAGAGAAGAGCCTGGGTCCTGGGTGGCCTTGGCAGTTCAAGCTGCCAGTATCTAAGGATGATAACAAGGGTGTGTGGGACAGAAACTGGTGGGAGCAAAGCTGCACAGAGTCACTTTTGGTGACTTTTCTCAACACACCACTGACAGGACTTCTTTTTAAATTGTCACTGGAAATTTGGAGAGAGACAGAGAGTGTGGGATCTGACCAGAACAGGAGAGGAAGAAGAGATGGGGGGAGGCACAGTGGGCAGAAAGACAAAAGGAAAGGGAGGGGAGAGAAGAAGAAAGAAAAGAGAGGAGAGATAAAAGGAAGGACCTAAGTCTCATCCTGGGGCTGATTAGATAGCTGGGTGACAAGAGAGATGCAGGTCAGGGGCAGGTCATCTGGGAGACCAGAAAAGAGACCAGTGTCGCTTAGAACATCCTCCAGACTCACTTAGAACACCCTCCAGACTCACTTAGAACACCCTCCAGACTCTCACTTAGAACACCCTCCAGACTCACTTAGAACACCCTCCAGACTCACTTAGAACAAACACCCTCCAGACTCACTTAGAACA
>NC_034595.1:105327479-105329536 GCF_900095145.1 Mus pahari | reverse complement strand
AACACCCTCCAGACTCACTTAGAACATCCTCCAAACTCCTTTTCCCCCCCGACCTCCACCCTGGCAGCCAGTCTCATGTGCCTGTCTCTGTCTCTCTGCCTACTTTACCCCTGCCTCACCAGTAAAGGCCAGTGGGTTTTGGGGCATCCCCCATCACTGACACACCCCAGTCCCAGCTGCTTCTCAGGGCCCTTCCCCCTCCCTGCCTCCTCTTCTCCAGAGTTCTTAGTTCTTTGATCTCCTGATTCAGGTTCAGTTGCTTCATTTTTCGAAATTACCAGCCTTGGGGGAGGATGCGTTGGACCTGCAGCCTCAGTCTGGCAGACAGATGGGACAGGAAGCCGGGAGTTGACTTCAGCTTTCACCCCTCCCCATCTTGGATACATTATAACAGTAGCAGTTTTAAATGTCTCTATTGCCGGGTTTACGATAAAGTGATTGTTAACAACAGACACCCAGGGAAACCTGCGGATTAGCCATATCCTGAGAGAGGGAGATGGGCTGTGTAGCTACACCCTGCCAGTGGAAAGCCATGGAGACAAAACCCCACAGCAAGCTGAGTGTGTGCTGTCTTCTGTCTTTGTCTGTCTGTCTGTCTCGATGTCCCTTCCCTTCTCCCTGCATCCCTTACCTTTCCAAGTTTCTAAAAAGGATCTTAGAAGGCAGACCAGGCACAGTCCCAATCAATCAAACTGCCAGGGATCCCAGTACAGGCTGGGATTTAGATTCAAGTTCCAGGAAGGGGTATATCCATCACTGAGGATGCCGGGTTTTGAACCCTGCCACAGCAGCCAGGGTAGCAGAGGGACTGAGAGCCAGGAGGAACTTATGCTGAAGGATGTGGTGTGTGGCAGGGAGACTCGGTGAGCTGCACTCTCCCTGTTTCTGTCAGAAGTAAGCCCAGCTAGTTGTTCTTTGTTAGACTTTAAAAAAAAAAAAAAATGTGCCAAGAGAACATGGTGGCTGTCCCTGGCTGCCTGGAGAGGAGGGCCCCCAAACGCTTTTGTCTTTTGCATTTTTCGTCTTTTTACTTTACATGGAAACTGACAAGAAGTCTCCCGGTGAGGGAAAGCTGATCCATCCGAGCTGGTTTCAAAGGCTTCAATTGAGAGCATCCCCGGTGACTTCGCTCTTAATCACGTTTTACTTTTCTAACCTTCCAAGCGGAGTCTCCCCCAGGTCTCTCTAGTTTACATTGATTAGAGCGGGCCTCCAAGCCGAGGCCGGGATCCATGGGGTGGGGGCGAGGAGATGCGTCGGCCAGTGGCTGGGGCTCTGACTGTGGAGGTATCCGAGGGCTTGAATGTCATCTCAGGGGACAGTATCAGGCTTCCAGATTCCTTTCATCCATCAGATGAGAGAACAGTGGCGGCTCTCAGTGGGCTGGGGGCATCCTCCTGGAGGAGAGGGCTCGGGCCACACAGATAAAGAACAGTCCCTTCTCCTCCAGGAGTCAGGCTGCACAGGAATCCTCTGTCAGGCCGGCAGGCTGGCTGGAGGCTCCTTTCAGTTCTGATTAAAGTCACAGGTCCAGGGCCCCAGCAGAACTTCCCAGCAACAGTCTGGCCCTTTTCTCAGATTGACCCCATGCCACCCACAGGGTGGGGGTGGGGGGTCAGACAAGCTGGCCTCCTGAATGCAGGGAGGTCCCCCCCCCCAAGCCTGAAAGAGCTTTGGAATTCTTCAGGACTCCACTGCATGTTCACCAACTTCCAGGGAAAGCTCGTCGGATATTAAATGCCAGTGACGTGCATTAAATACTGAGAGCAAGGAGCTGAGAAGCCGGGGATGGAGGGGCTGCATTGTAGTTCATAGGCAGTGGTACCATGATCCAGCCAGGCCTGCGATCTAGGCTCTCCATCGGTCTGTGCACAGAAAGCACTAAACCTTGGCCAGTGACTTGCTACTGCAGTTAGTGTGGCTGGTGTAAAAATGTCTTTTCTTTTCTTTCCTTCTCCTTCTCTTTCTCTTTCTCTTTCTCTTTCTCTTTCTCTTTCTCTTTCTCTTTCTCTTTCTCTTTCTCTTTCTCTTTCTCTTTCTCTTTCTCTTTCTCTTTC